>NC_064807.1:71031592-71322575 GCF_023721935.1 Panthera uncia | reverse complement strand
AAAATAAAATAAAATAAAATAAAATAAAATAAAATAAAATAAAATAAAATAAAATAAAAAAGGAAACAAAACCCGGTTATAAGACACACCTAAGGGGCATCTGGGTGGCTCAGTTGGTTAAGCGTCCGACTTTGGCTCAGGTCATGATCTCGCGGTCAGTGAGTTAAAATCCCATGTCGGGCTCTGTGCTGACAGCTGAGTCTGGAGCCCGTTTCGGATTCTGGGTCTCCCTCTCTCCCTGCCCCTCCCCCACTCACACTCTGTCTCTATCTCGAAAGTAAACAAACATTAAAAAAATTTTTTCTTTAAATAAAAAAATAAGATACACCTAAAATGTAAGTACATAGAGAAGTTGAAATAACAGGAAAGAAAACCAAAATATGGACAGAATTATTAGGAAAAATAGACAAGTCCACAGCATGATGTGAAACTATAAATGCCCCTGTCAGCAGTCAGTAAACCTAGCAGAAAAAAATATTGTTAAGTACAGAGAAACATTTACCTAAAGTGACCATGTTTTAGGGTATAAAGCAAGTCTCAACAAATTTCAAACAACTGATAGGCAGACTATAATGCAGTTAAGTTAGAAATTAGTGGGAAAGGGGCACCTGGGTGGCTCAGTGGGTTAAGCATCTGACTTCAGCTCCGGTCCTGATCTCACAGTTCATGGGATGGAGCACGGCATCCAGCTCTTTGCTGACCGTGCGGAGCCTACTTGGGTTCTCTCTCTCCCCCCTGTCTACTCCTCTCCTGCTCATGCTATCTCTCTAAGTAAATAAATAAACTGTAAAAAGAAAAAAAAAACCCAACAACTTATAACTGAATGAAAATTTGCATCAAATTTGTGAGAGGTACCTCTAGCAATACCTAGAAGGAAATATTTGGCCTAAATGCTGACCTTGAGAAAGAAGTCAGACTAAAATGTATAGACTGCGTTCAGCTAAGGGAGTTATAAAACAATGGAATATATTTTTAAAAAATTAGAAAGAAAAAAATTTGAAAGATAAGAGGAAAGGGGCGCCTGGGTGGCTCAGTCAGTTAAGCGTCCGACTTCGGCTCAGGTCATGATCTCACGGTTCGTGGGTCCAAACCCCACGTCGGGCTCTGTGCTGACAGCTCGGAGCCTGGAGCCTGCTTCAATTTTGTGTCGCTCTCTCTCTCTGTCCCTCCCCCACTTGTGCTCTGTCTCTATCAAAAGTAAATAAATGTAATAAAAAAAATTTTTTTTTAAAGATAAGAGGAAATAACAATATACTTATATTTAAAGATACAAAAGAGGGGTGCCTCGCTGGCTCAGTCAGAAGAGCATGCAACTCTTGATCTCAGTGTTGTGAGTTCAAGCCCCACACTGGGTGTAGAGATTACTAGAAAAAAAAACAAACTTAAAAAAAAAAAAAGAAGAAAGATACAAAAGAGGATCAAAATACTAAAAGCCGGTTCTTCGAAAAGATTAACAAAACAGACAAAACTGTGGCAACTTTAATCACAATTTAAGAACAACTTTATGCCATTAAATTTTAAAATAGACAAAATATATAATTTATCTAGAAAAAATTTACTAAAACCAAAGAAAAAGAAAGAATACTATCGTCATGGTTGGAAATGAGTCAGTAGTTAAAAATCTATCTACAGGGGCACCTGGGTGGCTCAGTCGGTTAAGTGTCAGACTTCAGCTCAGGTCATGATCTCACAGTTCGTGAGTTTGAGCCCTGCCTTAGGCTCTGTGCTGACAGCTCAGAGCCTGGAGCCTGCTTTGGATTCTGCGTCTCCCTCTCTGTCTGCCCCTCTCCTGTTCACACTCTGTCTCTCTCTCAAAAATAAATAAACAAAAAAACAACAACAAAAAAGAATTCATTAAAAAAAAAACCAGAAACCTACCTACAAAAAGAACACCAAGCCCGGATAGTTTTACAGGGGGTGTCACCAAATACTCAAAGCACAATGATTCCAATCTTAACACAAATTCCTCCAGTGAAAATAGAGTTCTGTTTCCCAACTCATTGGATAGAGTTTATATAACCTTGACACCAAAATATGAAAAGGACTGTAAGAAATGAAATTCATAAATTAATCTCATTCCTGAGTATAGATACAAAAATCCTTTTTAAAAACCCAAACTAAGATTAGCAATCCAAACTCAGAATTTTGTACAACAATGATACAGGGGATGGAGGGGAGGGGGTTTGGTGATAAAAGGGTAACACAGGGGATCCTTATGATGGAACCATTCTGTATCTTGGTTGTGGGAAAGGTCACATGAATCTATACATGTGATAAAACTGCATAGAACTAAATACACACAAACAAGAATTTAAATGAAAACTTTAAGGAGGTGCCTGGGTGACTCAGTCGGCTGAGTGTCCAACTCTTGATCTTGGCTCAGGTCATGATCTCAAGGTTCGTGGGATCGAGCCCTGGGTCAGGCTACCCATCTACCTGCACCTGTGTCCATACACTCTGCCTTCTATTTCTATGGATGAATGCCCATGCTCTTACCTATGGGTAACTCTCCCCCATGGTAAATGGCTGCCCCATCCTCCCAGCTCTCAAGTAAAAAAATTTAAGGAAAAAAAAAAAAGTTAAGAGTTATCCTGCCTCCTCTCCCTTTCTTGCCTGCATCCACTCCATCAGCAAATCTCACTGTTTCCCCCTTCAGAATACACATAGAATCCAGACACTCCTCACCATCACTCATGTCCACACGACTCTTGACTTTCACCTGGATTCCTGTACCAGCTTCCTGCTCAGTCTCCCTGCTTTTACCTTTGCTGCCTATGGTCCCTTCTCAACACAGCAGCCAGAGTGCTCCTTTTTAATCTTAAGTCACGTCATCCTACTGTGCTCAGAAATTTCTAGTGACTTCCCACCTTACCCAAACAAAAGGCAAAGCCCCTCTGGATGCTATCCACCCCCCCCCCCCCCCCCCCCACTCCCTGCCTCTCTGACTTCACCTCCTATTGCCTTCTCCCCTGTTTACTCTGCTTCAACCTCTCAGGCCTCCTTGCCGCTCCTCCAATGTGCCAGATACGCTCCCACCTTAGGGCTTTTGCACTTGCCATTCCCTCTTTCTAGAACTCTTCCCCCAGATATATGGTCCATTCTGTAAACTTTGTATCAATACAATATCAATACTTAATTGGGTCATTCCTGATCACAGCATCTATAACTGCAACCCCCGTTCTCAACAAGGAACATCCCTCCTCCCGTGTTATATTTCTCCGTAGCCCCTTTCAACTTTTGACATAGCATGTATTTATTGTTATTATCCTTCCCCCGTGACTACAATGTAAGTTTCACAGAAACAGGATTTGTCACATGTTTTTATTGTTCACTGTGGAATCTCTAGCACACAGAACAACAGCCCTTGGCATGTGGTGGGTACTCAATAGATTTGTTAAATACATAGATGATGAAATGTGATGAGTATACCCCTTGAAGTCAGCATCTGCTACACAGTACTCAGGTCCTAGCCAGTGCAGTTAAGGCAAGAAATTAAGGGGCTCCTGGATGGCTCAGTTGGTTGAGCATCTGACTCGGCTCACATCATGATCCCAGGGTCCTGGGATCGAGTCCCACATCGGGCTCCATGCTGAGTGTGGAGCCTGCTTAAGGTTCGTTCTCTCTCTCTCTCTCTCTTTCTGCCCCTCTCCCCGGCTTGCACTCCCTCCCTCTCCCTCTCTCTCTCTCTCTCACTAAAGTAAAAAAAAAATTTTAATGTTAAAAAAAAAAACGAGAAAAAAAAGGATAGAGAAAAAGAGAGAAACCATCATGCTGAGAGAAGCAAAAATGGACACAGAATAGTTTTGCTCATACTAGTTCAACTGGGTTTCCTTTCACACAATCAAAAGAACCTTGACTAAGACAGTGTCAAGCCTGCTCCATGTACATGTTGGGGAGGGGAGGGGACGTGCAAAAGAATTCACAGCCCCTACCTGTGGGGGACATACTTGAGAGTGAAGATGCAGCAGTGGCAATGGGGCAAGAGAATAAAGGATCCGCAGTGGGGGTAGCAGAAGGAGCACTGGCCTGGGAGTCCGAAGATCCAGACCCCGGAACTGACTCTGGCAGGAGGCTGTGGATCTTGGGCAAGTCACTTAACCTCTATGTGGCCCATTTCCCCATCTGTAAACAAGGTTGTTACTGCCACCTACTGCGTAAGACTGTCATAAAGAATACTCAGTGTAAAAGTCCTGAAGTTATTTTGTAAATCAGGGGCTGACGACGAAATACTTAGATGGTGGAAGAATGCTACCTTTCCTGATGCTTTACCCCAAGAAAGTCATTTTCCAGCAGTATTTGCCCCAGTGTGGTACTGGGAATAGTCCTCTCTGCCCAGATGGCAAAAACCAAGGCTCAGAGAGATGGGAAACCGTCCTTCCTGGGCATCCAGTTTTGCTAGTAGCAGTTTGAGTCTGTGAGGTTGGGAAGGGATCCTAGGCTAGTCCATGCCCCTAAGGCTGGAGTCTTATCCCAGGAGGGGTCCAGAGTAGAGGGGAAAGATAACTACCTACCACTGCTCCCTGGTTCTTTCCTGGCAGGACCTCAGCCACATACTTGGTGATGCTGGCACTCTGAAACTGCAGCCTCTCACACTGGTCCACAATCTTGTTCTGCAATACAAATGACACCCATGGCATCTTGATCCTCGTGGATCCATTCACTCTCTCCCAGTGATTTTCCCCTTTTACCCCACCTCAGCCACTCACACCCACCGTCATATCCCAGACCTCATTAGTACTAAAAACTATAGCACCTGCAAAATCTTCACTTCAAGAGTTCCACCCCCTGGGGCACCTGGGTGGCTCAGTTGGTTAAGGGTCTGACTCTCGATTTCGGATTTCAGCTCAGGTCATGATCTCGTGGTTCGTGAGTTCAAGCCCCACATAGGGCTCTGTGATGACAGTGCGGAGCCTGCTTGGGATTCTCTCTCTGCCCCTGCCCTGCTTACCTGCTATCTCTCTCTCTCAAAATAAATAAATAAACTTAAAAAAAAAAAAAAGGCCCACACCCTTTCCACCACTTCCATCACTAACTCTAGATTCTCCAGTCCAACAATTCTTTCTTCAGCTTAGCGGCAGCCGCCAGTATATCAGTCTTACCACTTTCAGTGTTCATCACCCACTTTTTTGGTGATTCTCTCCTTATTCTGAAACCGTGGCTCAACATTACAGTCACTTTCCTGCATACACTCAATGCTCCTTTTTTTTCTTAATGTCGATTTATTTTGAGAGAGAGAGAGAGAGCAGGGGAGGGGCAGAGAAAGAGGGAGACACAGAATCTGAAGCAGGCTCCAGGCTCTGAGCTGTCAGCACGGAGCCCAACGTGGGACTCGAAATCACAAACTGTGAGATCATGACCTGAGCCAAAGTTGGAGGCTTAACCGACTGAGCCACCCAGGCGCCCCTCACTCAATGCTCCTTCTAGCCGAGCTCCCCGATTCTCCACAACTGAGTGGAAGAACATGGCTTCTCAAACGGCCTTTCCCTAAATTATCCCCGTTGGTGAAACAACAAAACCTCATTACCCTAACCAAACCCCAGGAGTTACTCTCCAACCCTGCATGTATCCAATCCCTCAGCGAATCCTATCAGCCCCGGCTCCAAAGTGTCTGTCTGTCTGTCTGTCTCTCTCTCCCCTCTGGCCACTTCTGGTCACCTCCACTCTTGCTATTCTACCCAGATCATCATATTATCTGTCACAAAAGCTGCTATCAGAGCCTCCTCACTGGGCTTGGCCCCCAGTTAGCCACTGCCACCTTGTGTAAGGAAATTAGGTCAGGTCATGTCCCTGTTCAAAACCCTCCAATGGCTTTCCAGCATCCTCACAGTGAGATCAAGCTTCTCACTTTAGCCAACAAGGCCCTGTCTGATGTGACTCTGCCTATTGTTCCAGTGTCACCTCCTAGCACTCTCCACGCCGGCCTTCTTCCTGTTCCATAAACACACCAAAACTTGTCCTGACAACAGTGTCTTTGCACCTGTGGCTCCTCCTGTGTCCAGCAGTCACTGTATCCTATATACACCTATCTACAAGTCCCCTCCCCCACTCCATTCAGGGTCACCCCTTCTCAAGCCCTCTCCGGCCACCCCCACACACCATTCCCTTACTCTGCTTATAGATCTCCCTTGCGTTTATCACTCTCTGCCTGCATATTATGTGTTTGTTTACTTTTTTGTATTTTTCCCCCCACCACTGGAACATGAGCACCATGACATTGACTTGTTCTCTATGGCCCACTACCTAGAAGAAAGTTCCTCCTACACATAAGAGGCCCTGACTAAATATTTGTTGAATGAATGAACATCCACTTCTCTGACCCCACGAAGTTCAGCGGTTCCCATCCCCCAAAGCTGGGAGCATCCCCCAGGAGAGCAGGGGAGAGTTGTTAGAAATGAGGAAGCTGAAGCCCATAGAAGTAACTTGTCCAAGAAGATACGGCCAGGCCCTGCTTTTCCACTCCATTTCTCCAGGAACTTGAACTCCTTCCTGGCCAACAGCTCCTCCACTACTTCCCCTTGGAGCTTTGCCCCAGTTCCATCTGTCAAAAGGCAACTCAGCTCCTCTTCTAGGCAGCCCTTGCAAGGCCTTCCCCCAGCCCCACAATCAGGAATTAGTCTTATACTTTGCTGGTCCAAATACTAAGTGAAAACAAACAAACAAACGAAACACACACACAAATACTGGGCTGGCTGGGAGGAAGCTGTGATCACCGCACGCCACAGGGCCAAAGAAATTGAGACTAGCTTCCAAAAAGCTACAGGACAAGAATCCAGAAGGGAGGAGAGAAGTTGAGCAGGTGCCCAGTTCAGTGACCATCTTGCCCTGAGGCAAAATTTCTTTGCTGGCTAGAAGGACAGCAGAAAGAGTGTGCAAATGCCATAATATGCTCAAAATTGGAGAAAGGGCAAGAAACACCTCCCTCCAGGCAGAGGGGAAGAATGTGCTTAGGGCTTCGGGGGGGAGGGGTTCAGAGAAGGCTGACTTCATTCCGAATCAAGCACCAGGCCTGCCACCCTTGCTCAGCCTTCATCCCCTTCTACCACTCAGATTCAGCTCTGATGGCAACTTTTTAAAAAGGGTTTTATTAAAATCTCACACCCATTAGCATCACTTCCTCTCTCAACGGAAGCAAAGAGGTAATTTTCTCTGGCCTAGTCAATGACTCCCTTGGTCCAGCTCCTGAATATGAGGAACCTTGGAGGAGTTACTGCCCTGATCTGGGCCTCAGTTTCCTCATCTGTAAAATGTAGATAGGATACCACTTCAAAAGCTTGGTCTGGATGGAGTGAGATGATGGATATTTAAGTGCTTTGGTACTCATAAAGTTTCTATCCATGATGCAAGTTTATTATACCACATTACCCAAGTTGATTTTCATCACCACTTATTGAGGATGGATAGTGGTGACAGGTAGGACCAACCAGGAGCTTTCAGGGGTCACTGAATAAGTGAATCCTTCTAGGCCAGTTGGGTGTGTTTATTACACCCCAGTCTGAGTCCCCAGGGAGAGCCCTCAGGGCCTCACAGATGGGCAGAACCTGGGTGAGGGTGGGGAAATCAAGCCACTTAATGGAATGGCAAGGAAATCCCCAGGGGTGACAGCTAGGGCGGAAGGAGGGAGGAAAACCCAGGGTGACTTGGGCTCCTCAATCTCAGCAGATGGGTGGGGAAGGGGGATGGTGATGAAGGTGACCAGCCTGGGGGTAAACTGGAGTGGAGGTCGGGAGAAACTCTAGATTAAGAGGTCCAACAGGAACCTTTTAATTTTTTTTTTTATTTTTTTTTAGCGTTTATTTATTTTTGAGAGAAAGAGACAGCATGAGTAGGAGAGGGGCAGAGAGAAAGGGAGACACAGAATCTGAAGCAGGATCCAGGCTCTGAGCTGTCAGCACAGAGCCCGATGCAGGGCTCCAACTCACGAGCTGTGAGATCATGACCTGAGCTGAAGTCGAACGCCCAACCGACTGAGCCAACAGGAACCTTCTAAGATCCAACCCGCCCACCTCCGTTTACCCAGGTGAAAGCAGCTTGGAGTACAGTCAAGGCCAACCCCGAAAGGGACAAGAAATCACCTCACCAGGAAGCCTGAAGAGTGGACGAGGGGAGGGGCTTTGAGCCCAGGGTCTGAGGGGACAGGAGAGCAGGGTTTTATCTCAGGTCAGCTTCCAGCAGGGCGGGGGATGGGTCACACGCTGTCCCGGGCAACGGGAGCAGTGGAACCGCATACTGCCCAACGCCAGGCCCGGCTCTCACCCCCCAAAAAAGCAACGGAGGAGGAGGGGGCAGCTGGATCTACCACTCTGCGGTAGGCTAAAGAGCATTTCACCCATTATTTTAGGTCTATCACACAACAACCCCCAAAACTGCGCCCTCAGACTACACGTGAGGACACTGAGGCTCAGAGCGAGATTCCAAGGGAGGTCGGGAGGCGGGATTCGAACTCACGTCTCCAGTGACTCCAGAAGCCACACCCTTACCGCCTCGTTCCACAGCAGTGACACGGCCGAGCCTGGACTCCTGGACCGGGAGCCGGGTCTCCGCCAAATCCCTCACTGCGCGCCATCCGGGCGCCCCTCCCCTCCGGCGCCCCCCGCCTTCCGGCGCCCCCGCCCGCTCACCCGCAGCTCTTCCGCGCGCTCCTCGGCCCGGCGGACGCGGTGCCCCCGGCAGCGGCCGCCCAGCCCGGTGCAGGCGGCGCACACGGGCCGTCGCTCGGAGCAGCAGAACCAGCTCAGAGCCTGGCCGTGCTCGGGGCACAGCGGCCCCGGCTCCGGCCCCGAGCTCTCCGCAGACATGGCAGAGCGCCCGGCGCCGCGCGCTCCACCTGTCGCAGGTGGCTGCTGGGCGGGGCCTCCCTGACCCCGCCCCCGGCCCCCGAAGGGTGTCCACGAGCGCCGGCCGCCCCGCTTCCTGCCGGCCTACCCTGGCGGCGGGTGGCCTGCCGCCAGGCGTCCGCGCCCCAGCCCCGACCCCCGCCCAGGGTCCAACCGCTTCGGCTGTCTTTGTGATTTTTTTGCTGAATTAAATCGCGTTTGTATACGTGTTAGTTTTGTAACAAACATAAAACACCAAACATTAATGTGACCGTAGGAAACTTAATTGAGCATTTAAGTGCCAGACTTTTGCTAAGCGCTTCATAAGCGTTTTATCATGTAATACAGCAGCCCTTTTTGAGAGGCAACTTGAGACAAGTAGCTAGAAGCTAGGTCCTGGTGGTAGGCTACCTGGGCTCAAATCCCATTTATCTGCTCCCAGACAGCGCCTCCATGGCCTTGGCTGTAACATGGGGATAGCGTCTGCACCTGCCTCACGGATTTGTGCTGAGCATTTAATGATTAAATAAGATCTGGAGCACAGACTGCGGCTGTAATTGCTAAGCGTCTGTTAATAGTACAAGGAAAGTATTACCATGTTCCCCATTTTTAGGGAGGTTAAGTAACTTACAAGGAGTCACAGTTACTAATTGGTAGCAATGAGATTGGAATTCAGGCAGTTTGATTTGTGGCTAATAGGATTAATGATTTTTTAACTGTATATTAAGGTCCAATGAGAAACATCTGTATTAGGCTGATTTCCCCCAAAGTATTTACAACCAAATCTTTTTTTTATTTTAAAATTTTTAATGTTTTTATTTATATTTGAGAGAGAGAGAAAGAGGAGCAGAGTGCAAGCAGGGGAGGGGTACAGAGAGCGGGGACACAGAATCCCAAGCAGGCCCAGGATCCGAGCTGTCAGCACAGAACCCAAGGAGGGCGGGCTCAAACTCTCAAACCAGAGCCCAAGTCAGACGCTTAAGGGACTGAGCCACCCAGACGCCCCAAACATTTTTTAAAGGGGAGTGATAATAGTATCTATCTCTGAGGGCTGCTTCAAGAATTAAATGAGATCTTGTATGCAAAGTGCCCAGCTTGGGTGTTGGGAGTATGGTATACACTAGAGGCTAAAAAATGTTTTATTGTGTATGTGAGGATCTGTAAATACAGTTGTAGCAGGCCTTCAGAATGTAAATTGTGTGAGGTACTTTGCAAGGGGAAAGCAGCATTCCTGGCATCAAAAGTCATGTCTAGGGGCCCCGGGTGGCTCAGTCGGTTGAGCTCCAGCTTCAGCTCAGGTCATGATCTCTGGGTTGTCTGGCTCTGTGCTGACAGCTCGGACCCTGGAGCCAGCTTTGGATTCTGTGTCTCCCTCTTTCTTTGCCCCTCCCCCGCTCGTGCTTTGTCTCTCAAAAATAAATAAATGTTAAAAAAAATTTTTTTTTAAGTCGTTTCTAGTGGGAGGGTGAAGCCTTCATCTTAGCATTTACCCTCTTCCAGGGGTGGGGCTGGAAATGGGCCACCATAACTAGAGATTGGGGTTAGAATTTCTTTGTTCTAAGGGGTGGGGGTGGAGAGGGCTATTAAACCTTAAAATGAAACAAAGAAAACAGAAGTGATTTTGTGTGAAGGAAGAGACTGTGGAGGCCGGAGGCAGTAGGGGTTAAGGTCCTTGGGAAAAGTAAGGCCTGTTTACTGGGTGTGGTCCTGGGGAGCAGTCGGGTGGCCCTGGGAGGGCGGGAGTCAGGGAAGCAGCAGCAACACTGCCAGAACTACTTCAGGCAGAGGACTAGGAATTGCAAGGGGCCTGGGTGGGAATGGATTTACTTTTATAGAGTTGGGATCAACTCAGGGGCTGAGTTGGACTGGAACTGAAGAATCAGCCCCTTCCCTTCCTGTGCTGGTGCTTGACCCAAGTTCCCACACAAGGCCTCAGGATACTCGTAAATTCCCAAGTGTGGCTCTCAAGCTTTATTCTTCGGAATTACCTGAGGTGGTTGGGGGAGAGGGTAGTTAAGCATTCACACTCTCCAATAAAATTCTCATTCACTAGATCTGGGGTGGAGCCAGGAATCTGCAACTGTAGCAGTTGCCCTGAAACTAAAATACAAATGGGCTCTCTGACCACCCATATAAACACTGCCCCAGGGCAATGGTGACCTTTCCATCTCCAAAAGAAAGAGAAAGAAAGAAAGAAAGAAAGAAAGAAAAGAAAGGTAGGGAGGAAGGAATGAAGGAAGGAAGGGAGGAGGAAAGGAAGAGAGGAAGAAAAAAGAAAGAAAGGAAGAAAAGGAAGAAAAAAGAGAAATTATTGCTCCTACAGGGCGCCTGGGTGGCTCAGTTGGTTGAGCGTTCAACTTTGGCTCAGGTTATGATCTTGTGGTCTGTGAGTTCGAGCCCCTCCTCGGGTTCTGCACTAACAGTGCAGACAGAGCCTGCTTGGGATTCTCTGCCTCTCCCCCAGTTGCACTCTGTCTCTCTCTCCTCAAATAAATTAAGAAAAATTGCTCCTAGTACAGGTTCTTTATTTCAGTTACGTATTCATGTACATATGTGAGCACTGGGGACTGAATGTATTTTTTTTTTTTAAGATTTTATCTTTAAGTGATCCTTGTGCCTAACATGGGGCTCAAACTCATGACCCTGAGATCAAAAGCCACACGCTCTCCTGACTGAGCCAGCCAGGCACTACCAAATGTATTTCTTATTGAGAATCAGGGTCAAAAAGTTTGGCGCTGCTGCTCTCAAATGACCTCTGGAGCTTTGGCGGGAGTGAGGAGGGCTGTACTTGAACTTTAGGGCTTGCTTAGGCAGAACACCCTGAGCTGGGGACAGAGAAGAATGGACACTTTTGTTACATTTTAGTCATTCAGCAGATTTATTGAGCACCTACCTATATGCTGGGCCGTATTTAAGACGCTGAGAATACAACCTTAAAGAAGAACAAAGTCTACTCTCCTGAACAAACAAAATAAAAGGACATGTAAATAATGTTGGTAAGTGAGAAGAGCTATATGAAAAGTACTCAAGCACATAGAAACAGGGCTTGAGGGAGGGCTGATCTAGAAAGGATGATGGAGGAGGTCTCTTGGAGCAGCAGCACGGTGACTGGAAAAAGACAGCAAGCAAACCGTGAGAAAATCGGGGGAAGGAGCTTTCCAGGCAGAGGAACCAGCAAGAGCAAAATTTCTTTTTGTGCCAGGAACTCTGCTTCCCCCTCACCAAAGAACCACACACAATTTACATTCTGAAAAGGTGCTATATATTTACATCCTCACACACAATAGAATATCCTTTAGCCCCTACCATATAACATAGGTGGGGACATGGAGAGGCCGCTTTTAGGCAACAGGCTTGAGCAATAAAAACCTGACTAAGGTGAAAGGGCCCCAGTGATCCCCAGGCTGAATGCAAACAGGTTCACTAAGCGACCCACCTCATAATATCATCCACAGGCCCTAACTTACCAATAGGGTACTTAGAACCAGGTACAGTTACCATAGAAGGAAAATTCCATGCATTCCTGTACCTCACTCAGCGCTTAACTGTAGCCCCCCACCGCTGCCTCCTGGTAGACAGTCTCTCTTTTGCTGTCCTGCCTGTTTGCTCTCCTGTGGTGTATTCAATAAACTTCTATCTCCTTTGTTTTGCTTTAGGTGAATTCTTTCACCACCCAAGCCGCCAGCCTCCACCCAATCTGGTTGCCGCACAGAGCATATTTATTTTTATAAAATTGGGATTATCTGGGGTTGCCTGGGTGGCTAGTTGGTTAAGCATCCAAACTCTCGACTTTGGCTCAGGTCATGATCCCATGGTTCTTGGAATAGAGCCCCACATCAGGCTTTGCACTGACAGTAGAGAGGCTGCTTGGGATTCTCTCTCCCTCTCTCTCTCTCTCTCTCTCTCTGCCCCTCCTCCACTCATGCTTGCCCACATGCTCACTCTTTCTCTCTCTCTCTCTCAAAATAAACTTTAAAAATGTATATATATATATATATATGTGTGTGTATGTATGTATATATATATTCTTATATATATACATACATACACATATATATATATATACATACATATATATATACACATACATATATATAGGCACCTGGGTGGCTCAGTCGGTTGAGCAGCCGACTTCCGCTCAGGTAATGATCTCACAGTCTGTGGGTTCGAGCCCTGCATCGGGTTCTGTGCTGACAGCACAGAGCCTGCTTGGGATTCTCTCCCTCTCTCTCTTCCCCTCCCCCATTTGTGCACATGCACTTTCCCTCTCTCTCTCAAAATAAATAAACATGAAAAAAATTTTAAAAATCTTTTTCAAAAATATTCAGTGAGCATCTACTATGTGCTAAACCTATACTGTTCAATACCATAGCCACTAGCCACAGATGGCTTCTTAAGTTACATTAAAATTAAATACAATTTAAAATTTAGGGGCATCTGGATGGCTCAGACAGTTAAGCATCCAACTTCGGCTCAGGTCATGATCTTGCAGTTTATGAGTTCAAGCCCAGCTTTGGTCTCTGTGCTGGCAGTTCAGAGCCTGAAGCCTGTTTCAGATTCTCTCTCTCTCTCTCTCTCTCTCTCTCTCTCTGCTCCTCCCCCACTTGTGCACGTGCTCTCTCTCTCTCTCTCTCTCTGTCTCTGTCTTTCTCAAAAATAAAAAAAAAGAGAGATTTAAAATTCAGGGGGCACCTGGATGGCTCAGTCAGTTAAGCATCCGACTCTTGATCTAGGCTCAGATCATGATCTCTCCGTTTGTGAGTTTGAGCCCCACATCGCTGATGGTGCAGGGCCTTGTTGGGATTCTTTGTCTCTCCTTCTCTCTGCCCCTCACCTGCTTGTGCTCTCTCTCTCTCTCAAAAAAAATAAAATAAACTTTTTTTAAAAAAAGTTCAGTTCTTCAGGGGCACCTGGGTGGCTCAGTTGGTTGAGTATCCAACTCTTGGTTTCAGCTCAGGTCATTATTTCAAGGTTCATGGGTTCAAGCCCCATATCGGGCTCTTCATGGAGCCTGTTTGGGATTCTCTCTCTCCCTCTCTCTCTGCCCCTCCCACCTCTCAAAATAAATAAACTTAAAAAAAAAAAACAGTTCTTCAGTTGCACTAGCCACACTTCAGGTGCTCAGTAGCCACATGTGACTTGAGGCCAGCATATCGAAAAGTACAAACATAGAACATTTCCATCATAGCAGAAATTTCTATTGCAGTGCTGTGCTGGATCTTGTATTAGACATCAGCAATAAATACAGGTGTAAACAAGACTGTGTCATTGCCTTTATGGAGCTCATAATCCAGTGAGATAAACCAATAAATGGGAAATCACACAATGTTAGGGAAAGTGTGGGGGCCTTGGAAGCACAAAGGAAGGGTAGCTAACTCAATCTGGAGGAAGAGAGAAATGGTTAGGGAAGACCTGAGGGTAGAGAGGGAGATGGTCTCTAAGCTGAGGATAGTTAGCCAGATGGACAGGTGAGATGCCCTGGCCAGAGGGAACACTGTGTGCAAGGATTCAAAGGCAGCAGCAAGGTGAGCCAAGAAGCTGCAAGTAGGTTAGACCATTGAAACCTACAGTGTGGTTGCCAGAGGTGGAAGCTGAGGCTAAAGAGATATAGACCAAGCCTTATTGACCTAGTGAAGGAATTTGGACTTTATTTTGAATATCAGTTATCTATGGTCTATAACAAACCACCCCCAAAGCTTAGTGGATTAAAATGACAAGTGTTTAGGGGCGCCTGGGTGGCTCAGTCGGTTAAGCGTCCGACTTCGGCTCAGGTCATGATCTCGCGGTCCGTGAGTTCGAGCCCTGCGTCGGGCTCTGTGCTGACAGCTCAGAGCCTGGAGCCTGTTTCAGATTCTGTGTCTCCCTCTCTCTGACCCTCCCCCGTTCATGCTCTGTCTCTCTCTGTCTCAAAAATAAATAAACGTTAAAAAAAATAAAAAAAAAATGACAAGTGTTTATTTGCTCACAATTCTGTGGGTTGGCAAATTGGGGCTGAAACTCAAAAGTAGCACGATGTCACTTCTACCACATTCTATTCGTCAAAATAAGTTACTAGACCAGCCCTGATGGGAGAAACTACAAAGAATTTGTGGCCAGTTTTAATCTATCACACTCTGGCATGATGTTGGCTTGAAACTAGGTGGTGGGTAGAGAGAAGTGGACAGATTTTTTTTTTTTAAAGGCTATTTCAGGGGAAGAATTCAGAAGTCTTGGGGTTTGTTCTGGAACAAAGAAGAGAGAGTGAAGTTACAAAGTTACAAATGACTCCAAGATCCTTGGTGTGGGTGGGTGATTGGTGAATGGTAGTGCCCAGCACTCAGAGAGAAAAGAGGAAGAACAGGTTTGGGGGGAAGATGATGTTTCCAGGGTGAGTCACGTTGAGAATGAAGTGTATTTTATTCAGCCAGGTGGAAAAGGACAGAAAGCAGGTGGATTTACAGGTGTAGGGAGAAGTCTGGCTAGAGATACCAGTTTGGGAGTCTCAGGTGCCTTAAACCTGAAGCCTTTTCTGGAAGAAAATCTTGAGGGCAGGGATCAGGTAAGTCAACTCTCTAAGCTACCCTGAGCCTAGCCCAGTGCCTGAGGGCAAAACAATCAGTCTCTCCTGGTTGAAGTCTACGAGGTTGTTGTGGGCAAAAGAGATTGAGTTTGTAGAAAGAGCCCTCAGTTCTGAACTAAGATCAGTGATGCATGGGGGTAGACCTCAGCTCCTGTCAGGAACAGGGCACTGATCCAGAAAGTAATGAGTGCATTATCAGGGAGGGAAGTCAACAGAGGCAAAGGATCCCCCATCAGGACTGTTGTGGAGGATATTCCCTCTTTGCATTGGAAGATAGAGCCAATGGCCAGCTCTGTTATTCTGTGAAGGTAACTTTCTCTTGCCACCCCTACTCCTGTTCCCACAGTCACTCAGCTTTCAGAAACTCCACATGTCTTTGTTGTAGGTGATTCTGCTGGCAGATCAGGCCTGCAGCAGATCCCTACTAGGTGCAAGAGAAATGTTGGCTAGGATGCCATTCATCCATTCATTCGTCCATCCATCCATCCATCCATCCATTCAACAAACCGTTACTCTGCACCAAGCCCTGTGCGCTAGGAATACAGAAATGAATGGACTCTAGTCTGGAAGCAATGCAACTCCAGCTGCTGTTCGTTTCTGGAACTGTCTTCCCACTGGATCTCAAGATGATACTGAGGGGTCTTTTTGCTGTGGTGCTGGGCTGTAACGATTTGATGAAAGAAAGAATGAAAGGAATAGGAGTGGGGGGACCTGGGAAAGGGTCCAAGGGAGAGATCACGGGTGGAATCATGGAAAACTCCAAAAACTAAAACAACACCTCCAAGGGGGCGAATAACTATTTAAAAGATGACATTTATTCAGTACTTTCTCGGTGACTCTCTCGGTGGTACCGCTTTTCTTGTATTCTGTAGATTCCCAGACAGCGCGGTCTTCGGGCAGAACTGTCCTCTTCTCTGGAACCTCATCATTGCATTGTTCCAGTCAGAAAACAGGCCAGGGTGCTCTGGGCCCGGCCTCGGGGAGACTGCAGATGGGCGGAACTGCAGTTCGGGGGCCGGGAGGGCGCCCGGAGGCTTTTCGCGGAACTCCTGCCCTAGCGACGCGCGCCTCGTTGCTAGGGGCGGTGGCATGGGAGGCTGTGGAGCGTGGTGGTTGCTGACTCCCTCCACTCGGCGCCCCTGCCGGCCCCAGCTCCCGGCCCGGCCAGCCGGCTGATGGGTATGGAGCACGATGGGGGGAGGAAGGGGTACGGGAGGGACGGGCAGAGCTGTGGGAGTCCTCGCGCTTTGCAGGCTGCAGCAGCCCACCTGGCCAAAGCGGGGAGTTCTAGGGCAGGCCTTGGGTTGGATGGCATTATATACCTCGTTTGGGTGAACTACTCACCCCACCCCCAACACATCAAAAATAAGCTTTGGCAGTCCACATGGATATAACGGGGGACATTTGTGATCTGAAGAGACAGGAAGGAAAAATTGTACACAGGTTGTCCCCCAAATTTGGGGCAACCTTAGAACTTCTGGCCTTAGTGCTGACTCCCTGTGAGACTCTGGGCAAGACCCACTTATTCTGTGGGCCTCAGCTTCCCCTATCTACCATTAGAGGGTCGAATCAGACCTTCTTCCAGTGCTTCCACTGTGGTTTTGTTTGTGTTTGAGCTTTCGTTTTGATGTCTTGTGTACAGAAGGAGATTTGGGGAGAGGGAAGGAGATATGAAATCAGCATTTACATGAACAGTGGACCAGGAGTCCAGGGAAATAAGATCCATTACCCCAGCTCTGCCTCCTGTGACCTTTAACAAGTCACAACCCTCTGAGTCCCGCTTTCTTGATGGAAAATAACAATTGGATATATGCTGGAGTCTATCAAAGAATACTGCACTGGAGAGTTAAATGAGAATTCTCTGAGTTATGTTTAGAGTGACCACTGGGTGTCTGAAGGTCTTTGGAAAGCAAATTGGGGCAGCAATGGTTTCTGGGATTCAGATTTAGGCCTGGTTTTATCTGGAAACAACAAGGATATCCAAAGCCAATAATTGAGTTTATGACTTTTCCAAGCCCTGCCCCAGCCTCTCCTGACCAAAATCTGGGACCAAGCTCAGGTAACTTCACTGAATGTTTTGCTGCTGGTCAATTTTAAAGAACCCTTATGTTGTTGGGTTCTTAAAAAGCTTGTAGGGCACCGGACTGGCTCAGTTAGTAGAGCATGCGACTCCTGAGCTCAAGGTCGCTTGAGTTCAAGCCCCACATTGGGCATGGAACCAACTTTAAAAAAACAAACAAACAAAAAAAAAAAACTTCTTGCCAAGCAGACTCTTCACTTTAGTGTGCAATTATTCATTCATTCCCCAGATATTTGCACTGCATCCATTCTCCCAGGCTGTGTTTAAAGCTCAGATACAAAAAACAGGGGTGCCTAGGTGGCTCAGTCGGTTAAGCGTCCGACTTCAGCTCAGGTCATGATCTCATAGTCTGTGAGTTCGAGCCCCGCGTCGGGCTCTGGGCTGATGGCTCAGAGCCTGGAGCCTGCTTCGGATTCTGTGTCTCCCTCTCTCTCTGCCCCTCCCCCATTCATGCTCTGTCTCTCTCTGTCTCAAAAATAAATAAACGTTAAAAAAAAAAAATGAACAAGACACTGCCCCTCCTGTCAAGTATATTATGTGTTCACAGTATAAACAGTGGAAGATAACAATAGTATTTTCACTTCTTAGATTAGTCTCATAATAAATCACAACTACATGGACATTACCCAAGTACATATACTTTGTTGTTGGGATTTTATTTTATTTTTTTAATGTTTATTTTTGAGAGAGAGAGAGAGCTCATGTGCATGCATGCACAGGGGAGGGGCAGAGAGAGAGGTGGCCAGAGGATCTGAAATGGGTTCTGTGCTGACAGAAGAGAGACTAATGTGGGGCTCGTGAGATCAGAGCCCAAGTTGGCCGCTTAACCAACTGAGCCACCCAGGCGCCCTTGTCATTGAGATTTTAAATTGCCTTTAAGTTATATAATATATAACTTAATGAATTCTTGGTATGATCAGTCACTCTGGTCAGGAGACATAATTGGCTTCATTTTGATATCCTTCAGATTCATATACCTATTTGTGTATGTTCTTTGTGTATATTTGTTACATATGTTTAATATATATGTATTAATAGTAGTATTAAGGGGCGCCTGGATGGCTCAGTCGGTTAAGTGTCCCAATTCTTTGATAGCACCTCAGGTCGTGATCTTGAGGTCATGGGATTGAGCCCCGAATCGGGCTCAGCACTGAGTGTGTAGAGTCCTTGGAATTCTCTCTCTCCTTCTCTCTCTCTGCCCCTCCCCTGCACATCTACTCGCACTCCCTCTCACTCTCAAAATAAATAAACTAAAAAAAAAAAAAAAAAATAGTAGTATTCAGGGTGAAGTTGGCAGAAACTGCTCCTTTCAGCTGCAAGATCATTGTTAATATATCCATCATGCTAGTAGCTATCATTTTATATTGACAATTTGCCAGGTTGAACTGAGGGCTTTCTACGCACTAGCTTTAGCAGAGATGCAGTATAGTAGGCTGATCGAGAACATGGCCTCTGGAGTCGGACCGCCTACCTTCAAGTTTTAGCCCTGCCACTTATTTGCAACTTATCTGTAAATCCGAGCAAGTTATTTAACATCTTTGCGCCTCGATTTTCTCATCTGCTAACTGAAGATAGTAACAGCATCTATCTCAGAGGCTCGTGGGACAAATCAAAAGAGCCAATAAATATAAAGTATTTAGAATAGTCCCTGGCACATTGTAAGTGCTATTTTTAATCTTTACCGAAGCCCAGGGATAGAGATATTATCCCATTTTACATATGGGAAACAGACCCTGAGGGCTTCG
The DNA here is from genome assembly GCF_023721935.1 of Panthera uncia. Classification (NCBI taxonomy): domain Eukaryota; kingdom Metazoa; phylum Chordata; class Mammalia; order Carnivora; family Felidae; genus Panthera; species Panthera uncia. The sequence continues at coordinate 71,303,378 of NC_064807.1, read as the reverse complement.
GCAATTTGCCCAAGGCCGCAGTAGACTGTAATTCAGACCTAAGTCTGTCTAATTCCTATGCCGATGCACTAAATCAAATGTTATTCTGACTCTGCTGTGTTTCTTTTCATTTTTGTTTTATTTTGTTTTATTTTATTTTATTATTTTTTTAAGTTTTATTTATTTATTTATTTTTGAGAGAGTGCAAGTGAGGGAGGGGCAGAGAGAGGGAGACAGAATCCCAAGCAGGCTCTGAGCCACCAGCCCAGAGCCTAGCGTGGGGCTCGGTCTCACAAACCATGAGATGATGACCTGAGCCGAAGTCAAGAGTTGGTTGCTCAACCGACTGAGCCACCCAGGCACCCCTTACTCTTCATTTTTAGAATAAGCTACCCTGGGGTGCCTGGGTGGCTCAGTCAGTTGAGCGTCCGACTTCGGCTCAGGTCATGATCTCGCGGTCCGAGAGTTCGAGCCCCGCATTGGGCTCTGAGCTGACAGCTCAGAGCCTGGAGCCTGTTTTGGATTCTGTGTCTCCCTCTCTTTCTGACCCTCCCCCATTCATGCTCTGTCTCTCTCTGTCTCAAAAATAAATAAACGTTAAAAAAAAATTAGAATAAGCTACACTGTCAGTTGGTAATTAGAATTTTTTATTTGAGTTCTTAAAATAGAGCTGTTAAACTGCACTAACACTGTTTCTTCTTTGTAGATGTTCATAAGGGAAATTCTGGACTAGAAGTCAGGAGACCTACCTAGTTAGAATTTTGAGCAAATAATGTTTCTTCCCTGACTCTTCAGATCTTTTTTTCTTTGTTTGTTTTTGTTTTTGTTTTTGTTTTTAAATTTTTTTTTTTCAACGTTTATTTTATTTTTGGGACAGAGAGAGACAGAGCATGAACGGGGGAGGGACAGAGAGAGAGGGAGACACAGAATCGGAAACAGGCTCCAGGCTCCGAGCTATCAGCCCAGAGCCCGAGGCGGGGCTCGAACTCACGGACCGTGAGATCGTGACCTGGCTGAAGTCGGACACTTAACCGACTGCGCCACCCAGGCGCCCCTGTTTTTTTTTTTTTAAGTAGGCTCCATGCCCAGTATGGAGCCCAGTATAGGGCTTGAACTCACTACCCTCAGATGAAGACCCCTGTTGGGATGCTTAAGTGACTGAACCACTCAGGTGCCCCTTCAAATATTAAATAAATGGTTTATATGTGATGTTTTTGAAAAACTCTTCCATATCTCAAATTCTATGATTCATACTTATTGAGGTATTATTTTAAACAGGAGAGGGGTGCTCAGGAAACTCAGGAGAGTTTCAACTCAGGTCACGACCTCACAGTTGGTGGGTTTGAGCCCTGCATCGGGCTCTGTGCTAAGAGTGTGGAGCTGCTTAGGATTCTCTCTCTCTCTCTCTCTCTCTCTCTCTCTCTCTCTCTCCCTGCCCCTCACCCACTCACATGCTCTCCCTCTCAAAAATAAATGAACAAACATTAAAAAAATAAGTAAACAGGAGAAATTGTCTTTCTTACAGAAACAGTAAGGTCTGAAGTAAGCAGTCAGCTCTGAAAATTTTTGGAATGGGGTGTCTGGGTGGCTTAGTTGGTTAAGCACCTGACTTTGGCTCGGGTCATGATCTCAATGGTTCCTGGGGTTCAAGCCCCACATCAGACTCTGCTGACAGCTCAGAGCCTGAAGCCTGCTTTGGATTCTATCTGTCTCTCTCTCTCTCTCTCTCTCTCTCTGCTGCTCCCTCACTTGTACTCGTACTCTCTCTCTCTCTCAAAAAATAAATAACTAAACATTAAAAAAAATTTGGTGGGGAGGTGCCTGAGTGGCTCAATTGGTTAGGCATCCAACTTCGGTTCAGGTCATGATCTCACAGTTCGTGGGGTTGAACCCTGCATCGGACTCTGTGCTGATAGCTCAGAGCCTGGAACCTGCTTCGGACTCTGTTTCCCTTTCTGCCTCTCCCCCACTCGCTGTCTCTCTCTGCCTCTTAAAAATGAATAAACATTAAAAAAATCTAAAAATCTTTTTGAATAGAAGTACTATGAGTAAAACAGAAATGTTTAATGATGCATTTAAATATATCCTACTTTGTATGGGGCGCCTAAGTTAAGCCACCGACTTTTGGTTTCGGCTCAGGTCATGATCTTGAGTTTCGTGAGTTTGAGCCCCTCGTTGGGCTCCACGCTGGCAGTGTGGAGCCTGCTTGGGATCTCTCTCTCTGCCCTTCCCCTCATCACTGTGTCTCTTGAAAAAAAAAAAAAATTTAAGAGTCTCATGCTCTACCAACTGAGCTAGCCAGGCAAAATTTTTTTTTAAATATCCTACTTTGGGGCGCCTGGGTAGCTCAGTCGGTTGGGCGGCCGACTTCGGCTCGGGTCATGATCTCGCAGTCTGTGAGTTCGAGCCCCGCGTCGGGCTCTGTGCTGACGGCTCAGAGCCTGGAGCCTGTTTCGGATTCTGTGTCTCCCTCTCTCTGACCCTCCCCCATTCATGCTCTGTCTCTCTCATCTCAAAAATAAATAAACGTTAAAAAAAAATTTAAAAATAAAATATCCTACTTTGTATGTTTATTCATTTATTTATTTATCAAAAAAATTTATTTTTAAGTAATCCCTACACTCAATGTGGGGCTCAAACTCATAACCCCAAGCTCAAGAGTTGTGTACTCTACCCACTGAACTAGCCAGGTGCCTCTCCACCCCTACTTTGTATCTTCCTCCCTTCCTTCCTTCCTTCCTTCCTTCCAATAGGCTCCACACCCAAAGCAGGGCTTGAACTCATGACCCAAGATCAAGAGTCACATGTTCCATTGACTGAGCCAGCCAGGCACCCTCCTACTTTGTATATTTAAAAATAGATCTACCCAGGCACCTGGCTGGCTCAGTTAGTAGAGCATGTGACTCTCGATCTTGAGGTGGTGAGTTCAAGCCCCACATTGGGTATAGAACTAACTTTAATTCATTAATTAACTAATTAAAATAGATACATAATTAACATTTTGGTATACTTTCCCTAAATTTTAGAAATGTGCCGGTTATATGATCTTGGAATTTTGTAAGATATCTCTTTCTTTGTGTGGGAAAACTACACTTAACAATCTCTTTAATTAAACAAAGTCTTTATTTACCTTGTGAATCTCCTTTCAGTGCAAACAAACATGCTTAGAGAAGAGATTAATTTAAGCGTCTTTTCAATAATTACAGAGATTAGGAAGTGGCTGCCTGCACTATTTTCCAAAGGATAAATGTTACAAAGCATTGAATACGGCAGCTCACCCAGAAAATCCTACTGGTTTGGGGGTAAGTCATTCTAAAAGTTATCTTTTGCTTAGAATGTCCTGTGAATGCTCTTCACATGGGAAATGTGGCTCTCCAGATGCTATCGGCTAAGAATCCAATCAGTTTTAAGCAAAGCCAATCCATTTATAGCATTTGCTGTTTTTGGTGACCTAGAATCTATGGATGGCATCTGTCCTCAGTTTGATGATAATGTTGAAAAATGGGCTACGCTGGCAGATTGGAAGCCCTGTGACCTCTATCTACCTGTAAGCAATACAACATCCCAGAGTTTTGAAAATTATCCTGGAATTTTTTCTGTCAGCATATCCTGTGCCCGTTATAGAGAATCCTAGGATGTCTGAACTAGAAGGGACCTTAGATTCGCTACTTAACAAGAAATGTTTTTGCCATACTGTGCAAGCCACTTGAGGTACAAAGATGAATATGAGAGACTCCTTCCTCTTATGGAGTACACAGTCTACTAAAAATTATTTAATCTGGTATCCTCATTTACAGATAGGGAAGCCGAGGTGCAGAGCAGGAAATGGAGGAACCCAAGGGCACACAGTAGGATGAGGCAGGGTTGGGGCTGGAGCCAGGGCTCTTGTTGGCACGCACTGTGTTCTTTTCACTGCACTATGCTTCTGTACTGGCTACCCATATTGTCAGGAGGTCAGTGCTGGCAGTTTCTCAAAGTGTAAGCTGAAATTCTTCTGGAAGACTTTTTTTTTTTTTAATTGTTTAATGTTTATTTATTTTTTTGGGGGGGGAGGGGCAGAGACAGAGGAAGACACAGAATCTGAACCAGCCTCCGGGCTCCTAGCTGTCAGCACAGAGCCTGACATTGTGCTCGAACTCATGGACCATGAGATCATGATCTGAGCTGAAGTCAGATGCTTAACCCAAGTGCCCTGTTTTGTTTTCTTTCTTTTTAACATTTATTTATTTATTTGTTTGTTTATTTATTTATTTATTTATTTTTGAGGGAGAGAGAGACAGAGAGAAAGAGAGAAAACACACAATCGGGCGAGGGGCAGAGAGAGAGGGAGATAGAATCTCAAGCAGGCTCCGGGCTCTGAGCTGTCAGCACAGAGCCTGACATGGGGCTCAAATCATGAGATCATGACCTGAGCTGAAGTCAGACGTTTAACCAGTGAGCCACCCAGGTGCCCCTGGAACAGTGTTTTTTAATGGTATGACTGAGAATACTTGGTGAATTTTAGCTGCTTTTCTTCCTGTAGACCATTCTTCCTAGAGCTGGGCCAGTCATGCCCGTAAGAAACTCATCTCCTAAACTTTAAACAGAGTCACAGAGGAGATGGGAAGTGAGTACTCCCACCCCCATTTACTTCCCTCGACTGTCTGGCTTCTGGAAGAGCTTAGCTGCAGCGGACACGTGACCCAGAGTAGCTGAGATCAGCCCCTCATCAGATCTTCAGTCCCAGCAGATAAACGCACACTGGCCATGTCTTCCTGTCACTTTTTTCCTGTTTCACCGGCCACCAGTATAAGAGCTCCACAGATTGGGTGTTTGGGAGGTGTTTTCTGAGTGAATGTGTGGATTAGCGTCTTTGAATGTCTAACTCACCTGTCTTAGTTCTAGCCTTATTAGTTGTTGGGGACATTGCAAATAAATCTGAAAAACAATAATTCTATTTATTCTAATATACCACCCATTGTTGACATTACTTAAGTTGTAGGCCAGTGGTTCTCAAACTTTGGCCTCAGGACTTCCTTACACTCTTGAAAATTAGTGGGGATCTCAAAGAGCTTTGTTAATGTAAGTTATATATTGGGTTCTACTCTGAAACCTATTGACATTAAAACAGATATTTGAAAGAAGTTTTTTAATTAAAAAATATATTTTAATGTTTGTTTATTTTTGAGAGAGACAGAGACAGACACACTCACAGAGTGCGAGCGGGGGAGGGGCAGAGAGCGAGGGAGACACAGAACCAAAGCAGCCTCCAATATCTGAGCTGTCAGCCCAGAGCCTGGCTTAAACTCACAAAACATTAGATCATGACCCGAGCTGAAGTCAGACGCTTAACCGACTGAGCCACCCAGGTGCCCCTTATGTTAAAACAGATATTTTAAAAATATTTACTTATTCATTTTCAAATAATAATAATAATAATAATAATAAACCCATTACATGTTAAAGTAATTTTATGAAAAACATGCTTTCTAGGGGTGCCTGGCTGGCTGCCTGGTAGAGCATGTGACTCTTGATCTTAGGATCATGAGTTTAAGTCCCTAACTTAAAGCCTATTTAAAAAAAAAAAAAAAAAAAGTAAGAAAAAAAAAGTGCTTTCCAAAACACACAAAAAATTGGTTGGGCAGGCACCTGGGTGGCTCAGTCGGTTAAGCGTCCAACTTCGGCCCAGGTCATGATTTCATGGTCTGTGGGTTCGAGCCCCACATCAGGGCTCTCTCTCCCCTCTCTCTGTCTCTCTCTCTCCCTCTCAAGAATAAATGAAAACATTAAAAAAATTGGTTGGAAAAGAGTGGCATTGTTTTACATTTTTGCAATTCTTGTTCATGTTTGTCTTCCACATAAGGCAGTTGGGTTCTTGTATCTGCTTCTGCATTCAATCCATTGCAACGTTACTGGGGTTGTAGTATAAGAAGAAAATCAAGCTTCACACAGAGATGTGGTTGGAAAAAGGAGGACCATACAGACTCCTTGAAAGGATCTCAGGAATCCCCACCGGTCCTCAGATCATACTTTAAGAACTGCTGGTCTAGGTCATTACCTATATTGTCTCACTTAGTGTCATTAGCTCTCACATCTCATTGTTTTCTTTTTTTTTTTTTTTAGTAGGCTCCACACCCATCATGGGACTTGAACTCATGACCCTGAGATCAAGAGTTGTATACTCTACCAGGGCACCTGGGAGGCTTAGTCGGTTTTAGCCAGGTTTTAGTCAGTCAGCTCAGGTCACGATCTCACGGTTCGTTCGTGAGTTTGAGCCCCGCATGGGGCTTTGTGCTGACAGTGAGAAGCCTGCTTGGGATTCTGTCTCTTTCCCTCTCTCTGCCCCTCCCTCTCTCTCAAAATAAATAAATGAATTAATTTTTTAAAAAGTTGCATACTCTACCAACTGAGCTAGCCAGATGTCCCTAGTATCTCATTCTTACCTGTGACCTGGCACACTAATTTTGAGAAGTGTCATGTGAAATTATTATTATTATTATTTTTTTTTTTAACGTTTATTTATTTTTGAGACAGAGAGAGACAGAGCATGAACGGGGGAGGGGCAGAGAGAGAGGGAGACACAGAATTGGAAGCAGGCTCCAGGCTCTGAGCCATCAGCCCAGAGCCCGACGCGGGGCTCGAACTCCCGGATCGTGAGATCGTGACCTGAGCCGAAGTCGGACGCTCAACCGACTGAGCCACCCAGGCGCCCCATTATTTTTTAATTTATACTTGACAGAGAGACAGAGAGAGAGAGAGACAGAGTACAAGCAGGGGAGGGGCAGAGAGACTGAGAGACTGAGCCACCCAGCTGCCCCATGTGAAATTATTAAAAAAACAGACACCCTAGGAAGGTTATAACCTTTTAGAATAACTAAGGCTCTTTTCGAGAAACTTCACTGGTGAAAATTATTTTTTATTTTCAAATACACACTCCTAGTATTTATTGTGGTAGAATATGCATAACATAAAATTTGTTATTGCTTAGTATACAGACAATGTTATGCAACCATCACCACCTTCTAGTTCCAGAACATTTTCATTATCCATAAAGGAAACTCTGTACTTGTTAAAGTAGCCATTCCCTATTCCCCCACCGTCCCAGCTCTTGGCAACCACTAATCTGCTTTCTGTCTATGTAGATTCTGATGAGGGATGTTTCATATGAATGGAATCATATAATATGTAGTCTTTTATGCCTAGCTTCTTTTGCTTAGTGTGATGTTTTCAAGGTTCATCCAGGTTATCATATGTGTCAATATATTATTCCTTTTTCTGGCTGAGTAATAGTCATTGTATGGACATACCACATTTTGTTTATTCATTCATCCATTGCTGGACATTTGGGTTGTTTTCACCTCTTGGCTATTGGAAACAGTGCTGCCATGAACATTCATGTATAAATTTTTGTTTGAACACCTATTTTCAATTATTTTGGCTACCTTCCCAGGGGTAGAATTGTTGGGTCACACGGCAATTCTACATTTAACTTGTTGAGAAACCTCTTTGTATTTTTAAAATTCGTTTTGTTTTTGGGGATCCTGGGTGGCTCAGTCGGTTAGGTATCTGACTTTGGCTCAGGTCATGATCTCACGGTTTGTGGGTTTGAGCCCCACTTTGGGCTCTGTGCTGACAGCTCAGAGCCTGGAGCCTGCTTTGGATTCTGTGTGTGTCTCTCTCTCTGCTCCTTCCCCCTGCCCCACCTCGCATTCTGTCTCTCCCTCTCAAAAATAAATAAAAACATTAAAAAAAAATTTTTTTTTAATTACTTTTGTTTTTGTTTTCGCTGATCTGCTAAAGCTCTACCGGAGGGTGCGTTCCCAGAGCCTGAAGAGGGGGCAGGGAGAGGAGGAAAAAGCGAATGAGCACAATGAATTCGTCTTTTAAAAAAAGAAGTATTTATGTTGACATAAGCATCCTACCATTATCATGTCTAACAAAATTAACAGTACGTGTTCTTTTTACTCAGCAGGGGACACATCTTCCAGCAGCCACAAGAGATGCTGCTGCCCTGGTCTCCTCCCTGCAAGGTTTTGTGTAGATCCTGTGCAGTGATGGGGAAACTGCAAAGCAAACTCAAACATAGCACTTACAAGTACAGGTACGGCAGTCCTACGCAGACGGGGATCCCGTGTTTTATCACGTGCATTAAACTTCCCTAAAGGGGCGCCTGGCTACCTTAGTCGGTAGAGCATGTGACTTGATCTCGAGGTTGTTGGGTGTAGAGATTACTTAAAAATGAAATGTTTAAAAAAATTTTTTTTTAATTCTCCACTAAAGAAAGAGAAGGCCCAGAGCGATTATTGATGACCTTCCCGGAACAGTCAGTTGGGTCTGTTTTCTTGTGGATGAGAAACAGCTGATTAGCTAGTGTCCACAGCCACACAGAGAGGGGCCCTGCAGCTTTGGGAATAATCTCCAGGGTGAGCAGAGACTCCTGGTTTCTTGGCTTCAGGATTCCCCTTTATCGGATTCCAGTCCTTCAGTCGTTCTGAACATGCTCAGCGATAATAATCCCGTTTCTGGCAATGGCCGTGGGTCTCCTTTCTGTACCCCTCTTCCAGGTTTCTCCTCAGCCTCTCCCGTAGCCCACCTCCTCTTCCCCTGGCCCCGCTGCACTCCATACCGGTGGGCCTCTCATTTGCCGTCCTCTCTTTAGCAGGCCCGACGGAATTCTAGAAGAGAGAATTCAAACTAAAGCTTGTCAGGAGTATAGCCCAGCCCACGTGGATACTGTGTCTGTCGTTGCTGCTCTGAGCTCAGACCTGTGTGTCTCTGGAGGAAAAGATAAGGTGGGGTTTGTGTGCTTGACAGGGACCCAGCTTCTTGAGGACGTGGGAAGCTATTTGAGAAGGGGGCGCTGGTTTCGCGTTTCTGGAAGCCGTGTTGAGTAGTGTAAAACCATGGGCTTTAGACTTAGGAAGACTGGGTGTAAGTCCCTGCTCTGACTCTTCCTGTTCTCTGGGCAAGTCGTGTACTGGCCTTGAGCCTCAGTCTCCGTATCCATGAAATGGGGATGATAACGCCAGCCTCCCAGGACAGTGGTGAGGATCGGGTGGTAAGATCTTTGGTGATGTGCCAGACCACCCACGTGCTTTTTATAAATGCAGAGTGTTATTCCAACCAATCCATTTTCATACCCACACACAGACGCAGGAGTTACTCATCGCCAAAAGACTTCCAGTCTCTTTCATGCGGTTCTTTTGTCAAAATCTCTACCCTGGTGTGTGTCATGATCTCGCCCTTCTGTGCTCTTGCCCTTCCTCCCACTGTCACTTTGGATCAGGAAGGCCCCCCACCCCCCACATCTGGATCTATCACAGCACTCACAGCCAGGACATTGGTAGCAAAAGTGATTCTTTTAATTCCTCTCATTTTCACATTGTATTTCACGGATTCTAAGACGCTCATGTTTTTTTACTTTAGCACCTTGGAAATCAGTATGCATCTAAACATTGACGATAGGGGCGTCTGACTGGCTCAGTCCATAGAGTGTACACCTCTTGATCTCAGGGTCGTGAGTTCAAGCCCCACATTGGACATGGAGCCTACTTAAAAATAAATAAAAATAAATAAATACAATAAAAACTGATGATAAAGCATGGTAATCATAATTTAATTGGCAGCATTTCGTCTTAAAGTCAGTATCATCTTAGATGTATCAAATTTTATCTATATGATCTTCACGTGTTCAAGGTAGGTAGGGAAGGGTTAGCCTCTCTGTTTTACAAATGAAGAAACTGGGATTTAACCAGGTCCAGTGCTGACATGCTCCTTAACTCTCTAGCAATGAACTACCGGAGACCAGGCCAGAGGATGCTAAACAGGGAGTCTCCTGCTCAGGAGGAGAAATGCTTACAACAAAATATTAAAGTATACACCTGGAAAAAGGATACAAAGAAAGTTTTCATAATGATTCTCTCTGGCAGATGGGATTATGGGTTTTTTTTGAAATTAGGGAAAAAAAAGAGTGATCTATTTTTCTTTTTTTTTTTTCAATATATGAAATTTATTGTCAAATTGGTTTCCGAGTGATCTGTTTTTCAACAGTGTGACTATACTTAACAGTACTGAACTACACACCTTAAAATTATTAAGATGGTGATTTTTTTTAAGATGGCAAATTTAAAAAAAAATTTTTTTAAAGAGGTGTAAGTGAGCAGGGCGGGGTGGGGGGCAGAGAGAGAGAGAGAATCCCCAGGAGAGGCAAGGAGGGGGGAGGGTTGGAGAGAGAGAGAGAGGCGGCACTCACCCGAAGCAGGGCTCGAGTTCCCCTGATGTGGGACTTGAACTCACAAACCATGAGACCATGACCTGAGCTGAAGTCAGAGGCTTAATGACTGAGCCACGAGAAATTTTTTTAAATACACTAAAATAAAAGTACGATACAAGTAGGGGGAAAGACTATAATCCCATGTAGATTTGTACTTCAGCATCTACAACCAGAATCTCAACCTGAGTCAGTTCCCCTTGGGGAGTATCCTCTGAACCCATCAGTAAGGCTCCAAGGAGTGACCCGTGGTCCTAGAGGTTGGTCAGGAGGAAAGGAAAGAAACTGTGTAGGGGCACATGAGGAGGGAGGCAACAATAAAGCCCCAAGGCTCGACAGAGAGGGTGAAATTAGGTGGGGAATGAAGTGATGGCTTGTTGTTTCAGTTAAATAAAAATTCACTTAAAATTGAAATATTACAAAGACTCTGGTGACTGTGATGACCCTCTGCAGACAGCCGTGGCCTACGACTGGAAAACCGGAAATGTGGTGAGACGTTTCAGAGGACACGAACGAGAAATCACTAAGGTACTTAGCAAAGGGTTATCCTCGTGGAGGGAATTTGGAACTGAACAAAGGAGTATCCAAGAGCTCTGTGTAATAAGGGTGATTGAGTATTCAGTCTTAAGGAAAACGCAAGGGCTTCATTGGATGCTGTGAACCCTTTCTCGAGGAAAAACAGAGCAGACCGTTCACTCAGCCATTGTTGCAGGCCTATTAGACACGATTTTTATTTTGTCACCAAGCCCTCAATAGCTCAGGTGGTAAGCAGAGAACAGCTCAGAATAACTCCCCTGACTGTCCTAACTCCACAGGGGCATTTACTGAAGGCTGCCTGTGTGTTCACTGTAGCCAGAAAAATGACAGGAACCTTCCAGTCTAGTTGGGAAATTTTTTAAAAAGCCAACAATGGTTAAGTAAAAATTAATTTTGTTGGGGTTCCTGGGTGGTTCAGTCAGTTAAGCATCCAACTTCGGCTCAGGTCATGATCTCGTGGTTTGTGAGTTCAAGCCCCGTGTCCTCTCTGTGCTGACAGCTCAGAACCTGGAGCCTGCTTCGGATTCTGTGTCTTCCTCTCTGTCTGCTCCTCCCCTGCTTGCACTCTGTGGCTCTCTCTCAAAATAAATAAACGTTAAAAAAATTAAAAAATATGTTAATTTGTTAAGAAAGCATTACAGGGTAGAGTGAGCTTGCAGCAGAAATGATAGAGAAGGCCAATTTCTACAGCTGCCTCTCTGGAATCCCCCTAAATGAACTAAATATCGGAATCGGGATGGAAACTCTGCCAGAATGAAACTGGGCAACAGCCAACAATTCACGCGGCACAGAGTATGGTGTTGACGTGCCAAGGGCCGTGCATGCAAGAGCCTCAGGCCCTAACACCCTCATCCCCCTGTTTCCCATTAAAACAGTTTTTTAAGTTCATTTATTTAGTTTGAGAGATAAAGGGAAAGAGAGGTGGGGAGGGGCAGAGGGAGAAGGAGAGAGGGAGAATCCCAAGCAGGCTCTGCACTGTCAGCGCAGAGCCCGACCTGGAGCTCGAACTCTCAAACTGGGAGATCATGACCTGAGCCAAAAATAAGAGAGGGAGGTTTAACCACCTGAGCCACCCAGGCGCCCCGCCCTGTTTCCCATTTTAAAGTCCAATCAGACCAGCACACTGGAGCATTTTTTCTCTCGAGCAGATAGCCTGTGTGCACAGATCGAGCCAGTTCTTCAGCGCCTCTCGTGACAGGATGGTCATGATGTGGGACTTGCACGGCCCCTCGCAACCAAGGCAGCAGTTCTCTGGCCACGCCATGGTGGTCACTGGATTGGCCGTGAGTCCAGGTGAAGTAAAACAGATCTCTTCCCAGCGCCGTTGTGCTTTCTGAAAAGCCCCGTGCTGGGCCCATCTCACGGACCCACCTTTGCCTCGTTTCCCCAGACTCTTCACAGCTGTGTACTGGCTCTCGGGACAACACCCTGCTTCTGTGGGACGTTGGGACCGGCCAGTGTGCAGAGACAGCTTCCATCTCCAGGAACCTGGTAGGAACTCAAACTTGGAACAGAGCAGTACAGCAGGAGGGAGCATGGGGTGAGGCAGAGAACCTGGAGAGAGAGATCAGAAGATCCATGGCCAGGCAGTAGAGGTGTGGGTCCTCATTACTGCTTACCTCGAACTCGGCCTCTCAGGGTTATCAGATTGGATGCTCTCTTGAGATCTTCTGTTTAGTTTATATCAGAATTTTAAGTAGTGTCCTCATTTATTCCCTCAAAATATAGTTACTCCTTACCTTCTGTGCTAGGAGCAGGGTTAGCGGCCCAGGACACAGTCCTTGTCCTCCAGGATCTCACAACTTATGCTTGTTGTGTGTTCTGTACATGTAACATTGTGCAGAGAAATAAGCATGACCCTTTGCTTTATGTATAATTTGCTGTGTTTATGAAGACCAGCGTTTTCTGGTAGCAGACTGGTATATAAACTCCACAGTCTTTGAGGTCAGTCATACCTGGGTTCACATCATGGATCCATCACTTTTTTTTTAAAGTAATCTCTACACCTGACATGGGGCTCGAACTCACAACCCCGCGATCAAGAATCACATGTTGTACTGATTGAACCAGCCAGGTGCCCCAACATCCATCACTTTTAAGCTGTGTTACCCCAAGACAGTCAATCAGAACATGTCTTCATGTATAAAATGGGGAGGATCCTGTGACCTGACATGGTAGATGTTCCTGTAGTGGTCATCAAATGTCAGTCATAGTCATCTTTTCCAATTTCGAAGACAACTATCCATGGCAAGGTATGCTTGCCTAATGCCCTCCACATTTGTGGAGGTTGCTGGAAGAAAATCCTGTCCCCTTGGCTTGTTTTGAAAATGGTTTCATGCCTGTCCAGCAGGGGGCTACAAGGGATGAAGAGAAAGAACACTCTTTCTGAACCCTGTGAGGCCTTAGACTAGGGTTTCATGGTCCCACCGTAGAACGTAGAAGGTAGAACGGGGGCTGCTCGCCTTAGCGGCCACTCGCCGGCAACTCTCTACCGCGTGTTTGGGCGCCTGCATGCGTTTGGGTACTCACGACTGGCCCAGAGCTGCTACCATTGCTCCTGCTCATCCGGGGTTTGCCAGTGGAGCATGACTAGTGGGTGTCTGCAAAACATAGAACCCCTCCAAGTCAAATGTACTAGTCAGCATCCTTGAGAAGTAGGGCAGAGGTGTTATTTAGCAGATTTTTTTTTTAATGTTTATTTATTTTTGAGAGAGTGAGAGAGAGATCACAAATTAGGGGAGAGACAGAAAGAGAGGGGACAGAGGATACGAAGCGGGCTCTGCGCCGACAGCTTCAGTACTGACGACAGTGAGCCCGATGCGGGGCTTGAACTGACAAACTGCAAGATCATGACCTGAGCCAAAGTTAGATGCTCAAAGGACTGAGTCACCCAGTCGCCCCAAGCACAGTTTACAGGAATTACAGTAGAGGAATGATTCGGTATGGAGAAGTTTTGAAAATTTTGCTTTTCCCAGGTCACTCACTTGTGCTGGGTCCCCCAGGAACCATATATACTACAGACTTCTGAAGATAAAACCATCAGGTGGGCTGACTGAGCAGCTGGGAAAGGGTTTCTGGTGAAGGTTTGTGGTTCCCGTGCCGACGTGACTCCCTTCCCCCTCCGCTCTCCACATCGCTGTGCCTTTCCAGAGCCTTCAGCCCTTCTGCTTCTGCCCTTCTCTGGGGCTGGGGTCTGTTAGAGGTTGGAAGCCAGGAAGTCGGGCCAGGAAAAAGCCCCTGTCCTGGATGGTTCTGAAGCAGCTGATTCTGTCTGCCCCCCCCCCCCCCCCACCCCTCCCCCGATGTGTGAATGTATTCACATTAAGCTCAGGACATACTCAGGTTGAGCTCACGTTAAGCTTGTCCCCCACTTCGAGCTGCCCGGCTCCACTTGCCACCGCTGGGTGCCAGCCCCCGGGTGAAGCCTTGTCTAGGGAAATGGGGTTGGAATCCCTACCAGGGGAGTCAAGAAGTAAATCGTTCTTGAGCAGAAAGTATGACTGGGAACTTTGGATCTCAGAAGAGATTCATTCTACTTAGAAAATAGCAGGAATGAGGTAAAATGAGATGAGAGATCGAATAAAAAACTCCCCCATGGACCCCATGGCCCAGGTAGGCCAAGACCTGTAAATCTTTTGTATCTGATTCTAGAATGGTGACTGCTCTTCTGGATCATAATAAGTATCTTAAAAAAAGATTTTTTTTTTTTAAATCACAGGCACAGAAATATCCTCTTCTCCATTGAAAGCAGTATCCCAAAGGGCCAGATTAACAAATTAACTTGTACAATTAAGATGCTTGGTCTAAATTCCTATTAACTGGATCTCAAAATAGAAAGAGCTCAGATGTCTTTCAAATTGGTTATTTCCTGGCAGCTTTGGAGTCTCCGAGCTTGATCTGGTTCACACTCCTGTTTTTAGGTGAATCATGACAAACGTGACTGCCCGAAGCAGCCAAGAGCCGAGACTTATGGTAGTTGGTATTTCAGACAAATTTACCACGGATTTATTTCCTGCTGTAATTCCTTTCAGATTATGGGACAGTCGGGGGCTGCAGGTAGCGCATATGTTTCCCACAAAGCAGCATATTCAGACCTACTGCGAGGTCAGTGAGGATGGACACAAATGTATCTCCTGCAGCAACGGCTTTGGAGGGGAAGGCTGTGAAGCCACGGTAAGAGACTGTGGGGGTCCAGGTGTCTGGTTGCTGAGCAAATTACTTACCCTGACCTCATGTCTATACTGGCTACACAGGCAGGCTCTACTAATGGCTCAGGCCTATTCCAAGTGCATACTGTAAGTGAGCCTTTACATTCCAGAAGCTTCTTTCAAGAAACCTCCATTAGCCTTGGGCTCTCTGAATCGGTAGCAGAAAGAGGGATGGGATGAGAGTCAAGATAGAAAGGTGCTAAACACAGAACCTTCTAATGTCCCTACTTGCTAATGTCCCTACTCCCAGCAGGGCTTAGAAAGGGGAGGGATTATTTGAAGAGCCAAGGGTATTCCCATTGTACTTGTGGTCACAGGAAAGGAGCCTCAAGCTCTTCAGGAAGCTTGAAGCCCCAGTGTTGGTTGAGGGCCCACCCCATCCCTCACGCATATATCTTTCCTTGCAGTTAATTTTGGGTTAGATTGCCTCGGCTCCTCCAAAGTACCTTGGATTCCTAATTGTAGAATATGGGTTAAAGGGGCATCTAGTCCGAATAAAACAATTACAGCCCCCATTTTTTCAGACATTACATGCCAGACACTGGCCTGAGCACATTACATGCATTATCTCATTTAATCCTTTAAACAACCTCATGAGTTAAATGCTATAATAACCCCCATTTTACAGATGAGGAAATAGAGGCATGGCAGGTTGAAATCTCTTGCACAAGACCACACCTCTACCGACTGGGCCGGCCAGGTGCCCCATGACCACACCTCTAGCAAGTGGTAGGTTGAGGTGTTGAATCCCAGGCTATTGACGTAGCATCTCTTCGCCAAGCTAAACATTTCCACCTCCTACAATTGACATGGCGTCCTGTGATTTCATTGTTTTTCGGACACAATTCAGATCACTCTCCCCTCTGAATGTGATTTTCCTCAATTACACGGAGTCCGGTGATTTTATGCTTTTTTGCACACAATTCAGTTGGCTCTCCTCCCTGCACGTTGTTCTCTGGCTGGTCTGAGTCATATCAGCGAGAGTGGGGTTGGCAGCACCTCCTTTGCTGTGGAGTCTCATCTTCATACACCGAGGTTCAGCACGTAGACAATAAATCAGAAAGTCTGCGCCTACGTGTACTTACGAGAAGGGTGCTCCTGACTCTGCGGTCTCCACAGGACCCCCAGGGGCCAAGAGGCTGATAGAAGGCAGCTCTTGAGCTGTAGGCAACCCCAGGTGCCTCGCTGGCTCTGTTGGAAGAGCATGTGATTCTTGATCTCAGGTCATGAGTTTGAGCCCCACATGGAGTGTAGAGATTACTTAAATAAATTAAAAGCTTTAATTTTTTTTATTAAAAAATTTTTTTAACGTTTATTATTTTTGAGAGAAAGAGACACAGAGCAAGCAGGGGAGGGGCAAAGAGAGAGGGAGACACAGAACTGAAAGCAGGCTCCAGGCTCTGAGCTGTCAGCACAGAGCCTGACACGGGGCTCAAACCCACAAACCGCGAGATCATGACCTGAGCTGGAGTCGCCGCTTAACCGACTGAGCCATCCAAGCGCCCCAATAAATTAAAACTTTAAAAAAGACAGTAGGCAACCCCATACTGTCCCATCATGCTGTAGGGCGTGGAGCTTTCACTTCCCTAGTTGTTGTGGAAGGAACAACTCTCCTGGCACACCCTTACCCAGGGTTGTTGGAGATAACTGATGTTTAAAATAACTGCTAGACAGATGATTTGGTGTGTGGATGGGATGTGAAGATGAGGGGTGGCCATGCGAGTAGGTAGGTGGAAGGAATGGGTGGCTCATGAGCAGGCGGGGAGATGGAAATCAGTGACTGAAGCACGTATGCAGCTGGAAGGTATGCATGTATGAGCTGGCCTATGTCATTACTCTGCAGTTGTGGGACCTACGGCAGACGCGGAATAGAATATGTGAATACAAGGGGCATTTCCAGACTGTCACATCCTGTGTCTTTCTACCAAGAGCATTAGCCTTGATGCCTACAGTTGCCACCTCATCACATGACTGCAAAGTGAAGATTTGGAACCAAGATACTGGAGGTAAGGAGCCTGCTGTTGGTGTTTCTCAAAGCTTTGTGGCGTCCTAAAAGCTTCCTTGAAACTCTTTCCATTGCTCAGCAAATACAAAGCCACTTGTGTCCTACCACTATCTAGGCCCCGAGTGGTTACGGGAGGACCAGGATTCTGTTCAGCCTCTGGCTAGAAGCCATCACCACATGAGCCCTGGTACCATGTTGTATAGACCAGTTCCTGAGAGATCAACTATATTTGGCTCTTAGTATTCTTTCTATCTGAAGTTCTTCACCAGGTTTTAACATGTGATGCTCAAAATGTCTGGAAAGGAGAACAAGGATGGCCACTTTAAAATTCCTTTCTCGGGGCGCCTGGGTGGCTTGGTCGGCTAAGTGTCCGACTTCGGCTCAGGTCATGATTTCGCGGTCTGCGAGTTCGAGCCCCGCGTCGGGCTCTGTGCTGACCGCTCAGAGCCTGGAGCCTGTTTCAGATTCTGTTTCTCCCTCTCTCTCTGCCCCTCCCCTGTTCATGCTCTGTCTCTCTCTGTCTCAAAAATAAATAAACATCAAAAAAAATACTTAAAAAAAAATAAAATAAAATTCCTTTCTCAAGGACTAAAATGAGAGTCTCAGCTCTTGGTGGGGGTGTGGTAGAGTAAGATAGTCTCAGAAAGTAAGACAGTCTCAGAAAAACAAGTCTCTGCCTTGTTTCGATGCTGCAGCTAAGGTCTGAGGTCGCAGCAAGGTCATGACACTTCAAAGCACCAGAGAGAAAGATGTTTTAGGGAACACGGTGAAGTGGTGTGTCAGACCCCACTCCTGCTGGCTGATTGCTAAATATTTAGGAACGTTTAATACGGTCATAGTGGGAGTATTTACACCCCAAAAACTGGCAAATGCTGTGAGTGATGGTGGTGGGTTCTTTCCTTCCAGAAAGCTGCCTTCCTAGTACCCCACTGCCTCCGTGCTATTTTTTTTTTTTTTGAAGTTGACTTATTTTTCAGAGAGGGAGAGAGAGCACACGCGAGTGAGTGCGCACAAGTTGGGGAGGGGCAGAGAGAGAGAGGGAGAGAGAGAATCCCGACCAGGCTCCACGCTGTCAGCCCAGAGCCTGACGCGGGCTCGATCTCCCGAACAGTAAGATCATGACCTGAGCCAAAATCAAGAGCCGGACATTCACCTGACTGAGCCACCCAGGTGCCCCCATACTCTCTTGTCCTGGACACAGGGTTCTGTCAGACACAGGGAACGGTATTAACCTAGCAAACCTCACGACAAATCCCTCTTACGGTAATCTTCCAGAAACTTAGCTCCTGGGAGGGGAGGACAGGGAGCCCCCTCGGAGAAAAGATGTGAGATCATGTCTAGTGGTCACATGGGCCAAACTCCCAAAGGGAGGACAGCCCAGCTGTGCCCCACCCGGAGCTGCCCAGTGCAGCTGTTTTGGGATTCCGTGTCCGGGGAGAACAAGGTCTGAAAGTGCTGCCCTGCCCACCAGGTGTGCCCCTACGGCCTCCAAGATGGAGACGGGGGGGGAGACTGTGTCAGCTGGAGGCCCTCAGACTGGCCTTCGGGTCCCAATTTCCTTTGTCCTGAAGGGAGCAAGACCCCAGAGGCCAGCAGCTGGAGATCAGTGTCCTTATCTGTCCTCCTCTGCCCTGGCCCCTGCCTTGCTCTCTGGGCAGGTGGTAATTGAGGGCAATGTGTTAACATGTCCTTGCAGGTGAGGCCCCAACTGTCTGAACGTGCTTCTAAGTGATACACATCTTGTTTGGTCCATGTGCCGTTCTCTGTAGTTGAAGCCGTGCGGTTGACCCTGGGTTGACTTCCCCGCTGGTGCGCGGGGGCTGCTCTTATACGGTTCCATGCAGGTAGCGCGCGCTTTACTTACCCGCGTTTTTCTCAGAGACCTCGCGTTCCATGACGCCGCGCTCTTGGCCTAAGCTGCTGGTTCCCTCTTCCTCCCCCAGCCTGCCTGTTCACCTTGTCCCTGGACGGATCAGGACCTTTGACTTCCCTGGCTGTTGGTGACACCGTCTCCTTGCTGTGTGCGAGTTTCAGCCGAGGAATTCACCTGCTGAGAGTGGACTACAGCCAAGGGCTGGCACTGCGGGAAGTGGCAGCATTCTGAGGCCAAGAGACATTCACTTTCAAACCGTGGCCTGTCCTTTCTCAGTGTGGCTTTGTTCTTCCCTGTGATCTTGCGGGGGGCGGGGGTGGGCGGTGATGTGGGACCAGGGTTCTCTGCTTAGTTCCACTCAGAAGGCATATCAGGGTTAGAAGCCAGTTTAAGTCCAGGTGCAGTTTAGAAACATGAACTAAACATAAAGTTCTCCATCGAGGTGAAATCCAAACACAGTTTTCAGTGACCTTTTGGAACCGCTCTTCAAAAACCAAGTTTATGGCTGCAAATGGTGCCCTGCATGTGTAAGAGTGATAGGCCTCTGTGAGTCAGAACACAGGGTTGAGTCTGTCGAACTGGCCTGTTCCGTGTCTCCACGAGAGAAGAAGATGCAGGGGGGAGGCACACCGTTCTGGCAGCCTCACGGTGATCCAGATGGGGAAGGACAGCGCAGCTGCATAGCGGAAATGGATTGTAGACATGAGATTAAGCTCCAGTCACTGCTGCTCAGCATGGTGAAGAACCAAAGTTAGGGCAAGAAAGAAGTCTTGGCTTCTACTCAGAGGAGCCGCAGAGTGGAAGGAGGCACGTCCTAGAGCGGTGCTGAGTGGCATGAAAATTAGACCCCAGGTGGCTTGGAAAGGCCAACAGCCCAAGGGCCTTGCCCAGAATCCTAATTGTCAAACCTGTTCTGTGCATAAGAAAATGGGGAGGTTCTGGGCGCCCGAGTGGCTCAGGTCATGATCTCACAGTTCGGGGGTTCAAGCCCTGAATTGGGCTCTGTGCTGACAGCTCAGAGCCTGGAGCCTGCCTTGGTGTGTTACCCTCTGTGCCCCTTCCCCACTCGTGCTCTCTCTCTCTCTCTCAAAAATAAACATTAAAAAAAAGAAAGAAAGAAAATGGAGAGGTTCCAAGATTAAGGCTACAACAAATTTCATTTGTACATTTTACTATTTTTAGTTAGTTTTGTATAAACTCTTGGGGATGGCCAGCGTGAGCCAAATGGGAGTTTACAACAACAACAGAACATAGAGAAAACAGAGGGATGGACTCAACCATGTGCTAGCTAGTGAGTCCTCCTGGGTGAGGAGGGGCACAGTGCTCAGGTCAGCCTGTGTGGCCCCCAAGACCTCAGTCCCCAGCCTGGTGCTCACAAGCCCATTTCCTTCACGGAGGATAGAGTCCCTCCTGCCATCAGGCGAGTCCACACATAAGGCCTGGGGATTCCCTTTCTGATGAGTCCCAACCAAAGAAAGCCTTTGTACTTGTCTTCCCTGGCCCCTGCCTGTCCCTGATACGAAGAGATGACAGCCATCTTCCTTGTCTCCCTCCTGTTCCTCTTTGGGGCCAGCTTCCCCATGGGACGATCTTAAGCTAGTGCAAAGTGTCAGTCCTGAGTTTGACTCTCCACTTCTCCATTTAGCTGGGTGCACTTGGGTGTATAAAATAGCAGTTTCCTTACCAATAATGTGGAGCGAATAACCCCACGTTCCTGACAGTGCTGTTCTGAGGACTGAACAAAACTATATTAAATGCCAAGCAAGGTAGCGGGCGCTTATAAAGGATAACAGTAGTTAATTATTGCTCTCTGTCTGGACTGAACACTCTCCTCTCCTCACAAAACATTTACCATTCCTTCACCCATTCTCCTTAGATCTTATTTCTAAACCTTTAGTCCTTTTGTGGCTTCCCTTCGACTCCTTAAGTTACGGATCTTTGAGGTCTGGAAGGACAAAGGGATAGCGGGAGAGGAAGCTATTTCACTGAGCACCCACAGCCGTCTGGATACGTTTATTCTTGCCACAAATTGTGTTATTCCCGTGTCGCAGATGAGGAAGCTGAGGCCCGGGAACATTCAGTCCTTTGCCCGAGGTTACACACGGAGAGAGGAAAGAGAAGAACAGAGATCTGAGCCAGGGTCTGCCCAACTCAAAGCCAGAATACTTTCCTTCCCACTCCTTTGTCATTGCGTGATGTCACAAAGTTCATTTTAGAAATTCGTAGACTATGACACTGTGTATTTTCTAGACCAATTACTAACTCTTTTGGCTCCAAGGAGACCCTCCTGGCCAGGTGCCCAGAAACCGTACACAGGTGTCTCGGGGACGGTCCTAGCGCATCCTGAACTTGTAGTGCTACAGCTAACCCTTTCTTCGGGGAAGAAGATGGGCGGTAAGTCAGGAAGTCTAAGGGAGTGGGTTGGGAGGGGGTCCCGGGGAAGAGGACCAGAGGGGATGTCCATGTGAGGGAATCGTAGGCCTCTGATGAATTAGCGGGGTTCTCTTAGCAAAAAAATTGTTTCCCTGAGCTCTACGCATTTGCTCAACTTAAAAAATTCTTATCTGTGCATTTTAAGTGGAAAGCAGATTAATAAATGCAAATGGGGGCGCCTGGGTGGCTCAGTCGGTTAAGCGTCCGACTTCAGCTCAGGTCACGATCTCACAGTCCGTGAGTTCGAGCCCCGTGTCGGGCTCTGGGCCGATGGCTCAGAGCCTGGAGCCTGCTTCCGATTCTGTGTCTCCCTCTCTCTCTGCCCCTCCCCCGTTCATGCTCTGTCTCTCTCTGTCTCAAAAATAAATAAACGTTAAAAAAAAAAAATTAAAAAAAAAAAAATAAACGCAAATGTTTGTGTAGGAGTTTTTAGTCTCACATGCCCTACTCAGGTACTCTCAGCTGATGCACACTACGACAATGCATTCATTTGTTCTTTGGACATTCACTGAACACTTCATTTTAGAGGCTGCTCCTGTAAAATCATGCAAAGAAATTTTCCAAAGACAGTTGACCTTTTTTTCCAGAAAAGCGGATAATCCCTTGGAATCTGACCAATTATATATTTAAAATGTAAAGAAATTTATATATTTGCTTATATAAGTTAAATATATTTATTTCCGAGGGGCGCCTGGCTGTCTCAGTCGGTAGAACGTGTGAACCTTGATCTCAAGGTTGTGAGTTTGAGCCCCACATTTGATATAGAGATTATTTACAAATAAAATATCCTTGGGGAGCCTGGATGGCTCAGTTGGTTGAGTGTCCGATTTCGGCTCAGGTCATGATCTCACGGTTCATGAGTTCGAGCCCCACATTGGGCTCACTGCTCTCAGCACAGAGCCTGCTTCTGATCCTCTACCTGCCTCTCTCTCTACCCCTCCCCCGCTTGCACTCTCTAAAAAATAAGTTAAAAAAAAAAAACATTAAAAAATTTTTAAAAAATCTTTAAAGGCACCTGGATGGCTCAGGTGGTTCAGCATCTGACTCCTGGTTTTGCCTCAAGTAATCATCTCATGGTTCATGAATCAGAGCCCCTTGTCAGGCTCTGCACTGACAAAGCTTGGGATTCACTCTCTCCCACTCTCTAAACAAACAAACAAATAAACTTTAACTAAAAAATCTTTGAAAATATATTTATTTCAGGAAAAACGAGTCATGATTATTAAAAGATTTTTTTTTTTTGGTGGCTGAAATTATCTTACAAGATGATCTTTATTTTTACTGAAAGTTTAATTTTTTTTTAATGTTTATTTATTTTTGAGAGAGACAGAGCATGAGCACGAAAGGGGGAGAGAAACGGGGAGACACAGAATCTAAAGCAGGCTCCAGGCTCTGAGCTGTCAACACAGAACCCAACACGGGGCTCGAACCCACGAACCGTGAGATCAGGACCTGAGCCGAAGCTGGACGCTTCACCGACTGAGCCACCCAGGTGCCCCTATTTTTACTGAAAGTTTTAAAATGATCTGGAAAAGATACAATTTGAGTGCATCTAGGATGTATATAATTTATGTCCCAATTTGTATTCAAAGTATTGTTTTTTAAAAATAGCTACCAGCTGGGGCGCCTGGCTGGCTCAGTTGGAAGAGCCTGTGACTCTTGATCTCAGGGTCATGAGTTTGAGCCCCATGTGGGGTATAGAGATTACTTAAATAAATAAAAATTTAAAAATAAAATAAAATAGAGGCATCTAGACGGCTCAGTTGACTAAGCATCCGACTCTTGATTTGGGCTCAGGTCATGATCTCTCAGTTTGTGAGACTGAGTCCCACAACGGGCTCTGCACTGATAGCTTGGAGCCTGTTTGGGATTCTCTCTCTCCCTCTCCCTCTCTGCACCACCCCCCTCCCCAAAATAAACATTAAAAAATAAAATAGCTACCAGCTATTAAAGTTTTATGATACACTAGATATCATCGGTATTACAAAAGTATCAAGTCCCCAGTATCACTATCTTCTTGAACAATGATTATTAAAGAAAATTCCCCAAGAGTTCTGAGTTTTACCGTCATTGAAGAAATACTTCCTGGCAGAAATTTAATGTTTTCAACACTGGTATCGAGAGACATGTTTTCAGTCTGAAACGGCCTTGATTTTGACATAGGAATTACAAGTATAGAACTCAGGTCACTTGGTGAAAAAGGAGCTTCACTATTTCTGGATAGCCTTTTGAAAACAGAATGAGTAAAGAAAAGCTTCATCCTGAAAAATGCAGCAGTCCGCTAATGTTTCCTGGAGTGGGCACCTCTTAGCACAGGCTGCCCTCCGAAGCCTACATCCCCCACTAGCATGGCCGTGAGAACAAGTTCTTGTCCATGGACTGTGAGTGGAAGTGATATGTGTAACTTCTACCTTATTAGCTCCAAAAGAACGTGTTTGTCTGGGGTTGCCACTCACAGTCCCTTCCCACTCGCTGCAATGCAGACCGCCAGGGACAGCTTCAGCTATTCAGATGAGGACAAGATGACAGAACAGCAGGAGAGAAGGAGCCCCGAATAACCCTGAAATGCTGAGCTGTTCCACCAGCCTGACCAGCTAGACTGTGACATGAAAGAGAATGAAACTTCATTCTTTTTAAGCCGCTATATATATTTTTAACTTAAAAAAAATATGTATTTATTTATTTTGAGCTATAGAGAGTGGGGGAAGGGCAGAGAGAGAGAGACAGAGAGAGAGACAGAGAGAGAGAGACAGAGAGAGAGACAGAGAGAGAGAGACAGAGAGAGAGAGGATCCCAAGCAGGCCCCTCACTGTCAGTGAAGAGCCCCACACGGGGCTCAATCTCACGAACTGTGAGATCATGACCTGAGCCGAAATCAAGAGTGGGTCGTTTAACCAACTGAGCCACCCAGTTGCCCCTCCAAGCCACTATATATATATTTTTAACTTTTAATTCAAGCATAGCAATCATAAATAATTTCAGATGCCTTACGTTCATAGCTTGCTGATTCTCCATAAGCCAAACACACTCTAGTAACCAGTACTTCCGTGAAGAATTGTAATACATCCCGGAATCCAGGATTCCCTCATTTTCTCAAATACAGAGATGTATGTGCTCTATATTTCATATACTACTTTCACAATCATAATTTCACCTGAGTCTTCCAATGACATAACACTGTGAGACAGGCAGTGTGGAGTATATTACCTCCGTTCTGCAGAGAAGAAAAATGACTTGCCAAGGAGCACACAGCATGTGGCAGAACCCACGTGGCAACTCAGGTCTTCGGACATGTGGACTGGTTCTTCCGGCCAGAGCCCTGGCCACCACTGCTTTCAGCGGTGTCCCGGTGGTGGTGGGCCTGAAGGCGAGGGACCGGGGCAGGTAGGAAGAGTCTGGACCTATGGAATAAATGACATCAGTTAAACATCACAAACAGAAGGAAAGTGTGATCCTTTCTCAGCGGTTATCTTCCCAGGGTCTGAACACATCAAAGTGCAGAGCCCAGCTTTGGGGTGATGGGAATTGGTGGCAGCCAGCACTGTCTTGTCCAGACACTGGCTCTCTCAGTTCATTCAGAAATAATCTTGTGGAAACTGGCCAACTTCACATAACTAACAACCATGAGGACATTTAAAATGAGGCTACATGCAATGCTGTCCATGATTTGCCCTAACTGAAAAACACAGGTAACAAAACAGCACCACACAGCATTGTCCCATTTGGGTAAAAATAAATCTGTACGTGTCTGTACATTCATAGATAAAGGTCTGGAAGAAATGGAGTAAAAATGTACCGGTGTAGGGGCGCTTGGGTGGCTCAGTTGGTTGAGCGTCTGACTTCGGCTCAGCTCATGGTCTCGCGGTTCGTGAGTTCAAGCCCGGCGTCGGGCTCTGGCCTGACAGCTCAGAGCCTGGAGCCTGCTTTGGATCCTGTGTTTCTCTCTCTCTCTCTCTGCCCCTTCCACCACTTGTTCTCTGTCTCTCTCTCAAAAATAAATAAACATTAAAAAAAATTTTTTTTAATGTATCGGTGTCATCTCTGGATATTGAGTTTAAAGATGAATTTATTTTCTGCTTTATGCCTTACTATGTTGTTTTTGTTTTTGCAATGAGGATAAATCAGTTTTATTATTTTTTTTGAAGGGCGGGGCAAAGGGAGAGGGAGGGAGAGAGAGAATCTTAAACAGCTCCATATTCAGCCTGGCCCAGGGCTCAATGCAGGGCTTGATCTCACAACCGTGAGATAATGACCTGAGCCAAGATCAAGGGTTGGGCGTTTAAAAGTTTATAGGACAAACCGGCTCCCTCTCATCCATGTCTGCCTATTACCAGCATCTTGTGTGTCCTTGCAGAGACAGTGCATGTACAAGGAGACACATAAATCTATTTCCTTTATTGCTTTTACAATCAAAAACAAGACTACTTTCATTCTGAAGAAAAGGTTTAGAAGAGTATTTTGTGATGTAGAAAGATAAGTGAGAGAAAGGCTACAAAACAGTTCAAGTATCACATATCTTTATAGTAATTAGTTTTAAAAATCACATTTGAAATCCTTATAAAGAGGCGTGGTGGTCGTGGCGGTTAAGGGTGTGGACTCCCGACACCAGGCTGCTGGTTCAAATCCCAGGCTGCCACTTCTTTTCCTGGCAACTTTGGGCAAGTGACTTAATTTTTCCGTGCCTTGTGCCTTCATCCGTGTAACGGAAATGATACAGTAATAGCATCGATCCCCACAGAGCTGTCGTCAGGATCGGTACACGATTCAGGCAGAGCCCCTAGAAGATTCCTAAGTGTCAGGATTATTACATTCATGTGAGTTTCTAGGTTTTTCTGCATTGAACACTTACTACAGAAAGAGTTAAAAAATAAACTCCCGCAAAAGAAGGGGAACAACACGGATACAGATTGTACCACAGATGAGGGAGAGGGGCCACAGAGAAAAGTGAGAGACCGTGGGGCCCCAGGAGGAGCAGCGGTGATGCCTGCAGACGCAGAGAGGAGGCAGGCATCCGGTTTCCCGATCTCGACCCTCCGGAAGGGTCCCTTTGCCAGTGTTATCAGCGGAGCATCCTAAGAGCAGAAGGGGCCCTGGCCCAGGAGCGTCTCTCCTGGCACTCGGAGAAGGCCTTGGAGACTTTCCCGGGAACTCCTTGGACTTTCCTGGTACAAACAGCCTCCAGCCAGCGCCTTGGCACTGTCCTCCTGGCAGGACTTACCTGGAGGAAGGCTTCAGAATAAGTGTGAGGACTCAATGTGCTTGGACTAACTGACCCAAGGACTTTCTGAGGGCTAATTTCCACCACCCACCCCGACGGGGCTGAACGTCTGGGGGAGGGAAAGATGAGATGCTTCCTTCACAGCGCAGGTGGACAGAGAACCGTCCGATCTCAGTTCCGTGTTCCTACACATACCGGGAGGCACATGTGGGAGGCCTGTTATTCCTCATCCTTCAGCTGGAGACTGTTCTCTGCTTGGGGACTGAGGCGGGGAGGCTGGCCAAGAGCTCATGCGCAGTCTGCCGGGGAAAGCAGGGGAAGGGAGGCACAGGGCCAGGACGTGGAGGCCCCGAGTTCGAGTTCCAGCTGCAGCTCCGACATGTCACATTAATGGTAGCTGGGATCAACTCTTCATTTCACTCATTTTTTGTTTCATGTTTTATTTATTTTTGAGAGAGAGCAGGGGAGGGGCCAGGGGAGGGGCAGAGAGAAAGGGAGACAGAGGATCCAAAGCGGGCTCTGCGCCGACAGCAGCAAGAGCCCCATGCGGGGCTTGAACTCACGAACCACAAGATCATGACCTGAGTGGAAGCTGGATGTTTAACCGACTGAGCCATCCAGGTGCCCCCAAATCCAACTGCTCTTCACAGAACCCTGTGGATTCCGGGAATAACAACGCTGGATGTGACCTGCTTGATGAGAAGTGTATGAACTACTTTATATTTGAAACAATAGCTAGATCTTGGAGTTCCTACTAAGTCTGAGGTTAGCTAATACCGGGAAGTGGTCCCATTCAGTATTTCTAACCATCTGATACATGCTAAAAAGAAAATAAGCAAATAGTTCACAACCCTTATCCACAATTCCAAAATCCCTGCACTCTGAAGACAAGACCTAAGGGTCTTGCAAAAAGGCAAATTATGACAGCAGGTCTGGAGTCGGCCTGAGCTCTGCATTTGGGACAATCTCCGGGCAATGCCTTCCCGCTGGGACCGTCCCAAACTCTGGACGGGTCTGAGGCATCACTCTGAGTGATGATAATGTAGTGCCCCATGGAGAGAGGTGGCCCTGCCCTCACTAAACACGATCCCTCTTCACCTGGCCAAAACCTGCCTCGTTACCGCCTTTTCTCCACCCTCCCCTGCCCTTCCACTGCCTTCTGCTGCCTCTTCCTCCCCAGATGGAGCCATGCCACCCTGCGCCTCCACTGCCGACCTTGGCTGGACTGCACCAAGTCTCATGACTCTTCACTCATCCGGTTCCAAGGTACTGCTTAGATGAGGTGCTTTTCTGGTTGGCTGACCTCACCCCCCACAAGCATGACCTAAATCAGTTCAATTCAGATTCCTCAGATGCCTCGCTCTCTCTCCTGGGTATCTTCCCGAAAAAACTTTCCGCTGTTTGCAAAGTACTCCCTAGCCTTGACCACCTGGAGACATTGTGATAATGCATTTGCTCACTAGACAATCAGTGACCCGGAAAAGGACCCTGGTTTATTTTATTTTTATTTCAATGCTTGCAACGCCCTGACTGATTACTTACATGCCCTCCCTGTTTTTCTTTGTAAGTTCTGGATTTCCTGGCTGCAGAAAACTCTGGCTGACTGATTTTCCAAGTGAATTCTCCTGTTACAAAAGGAATACATATTCACTGATAAAAACTTAGAATAATATAAATGAAAAGAAAATGACACCGCCAGCGAGCTTATCACCGAGAGATACAACATTTTGCCTCACGGTCTTTCAGTCTTTTTTTTTTTTTTTTTTTTTTTTTAATGCTTATTTATTTTTGAGACAGGGAGAGACAGCATGAACGGGGGAGGGTCAGAGAGAGAGGGAGACACAGAATCTGAAACAGGCTCCAGGCTCTGAGCTGTCAGCACAGAGCCTGACGCAGGGCTCGAACTCACAGACCACGAGATCATGACCTGAGCTGAAGTCGGATGCTTAACTGACTGAGCCACCCAGGCGCCCCTCTTTCAGTCTTTATGTATAGTTTGTTTTACACAATCTAGCTCACACTACACACACCATTTTGTAAACTGCCTTCCTGCCTCCATTTACGACATGTCGTGACCATTTTCACAAGTAATAACAATTTTTCTACAACATCATTTTAAGTGATAAAGTAGTTTTCTACTCAACTAATGTGCTATAGTTGGGCTTTTTTTTTTTTTTTTTTATTTTTATTTTTTTTTTTTTTAACTTAAAACTTCGATGAACATCCTCACTTAACCAAAAGACACAGGCATATTCTGATTGTGACACTAATTCCAACGCATGTGTATATTTCGCCACCACCAAGCAGTTCTCAGACACCGGCTGGATGTCCCACAGGTCAGCTCAATTGTGACACTACCTAGCTGGAGATTGCGTCAGCTCCCACAGTGAAGGGTTTGCTCCTGCAAGATTGTCCCCACCATTACCACACACACTTCAGAAAACCAACTATAAGTCCAGCTCATCACCCAGGCTTCTGATCAACTGGCTACAGATAGATCAGAGGTTCCCACGACCTTGGGTTTGGTTAATTTGCTAGCGTGGCTCGCAGAACTCAGAGAAGCATCCGCTTATCCTTACGGGCTTATTATAGAAGGTATGTAAAGGCCTGTGGCTTTTATCTCTATAAAAGCTGCAGATGAACAGCCCGATGGAAGAGGCGCATAGGGCAGGCAGGCCATGTGGGACGGGGCATGTAGCCTCTCTGCCCTGTCCCGGCACTGCCCTGTGTTCATCAGTCCAGAAGCTCTCTGAACCCCATCCTTTAGGGGATTTATGGAGGCCTCACTAGAGCAATGTTTGACTAAATCATGGCCACTGGCAATTGAATTCCATCTCTAGCCCCTCTCCTCTCCCAGGGGGTGGGTGTTCAGGCTGGACTGAAAGTTCCAACCCCAAGATTACAAGGTTGGTTGCCCTGGCAACGAGCCACCTTTAGGTTGCCTGGGCGCTTTCCAAAAGTTTTCTCATTCACATAACAAAAGACACGTTTAGTGTTCCCATCACTTAGGAAATTCCAAGGGATTTAGGAACTCTGTGCCAGGAATAGAAGGATCAAATGTATATTTCATGTTATAAATCTCCATGTCACAGATGTCTTTTGGGCATGTCCGAGGAATTATATTATTAGGTCAAAGTGTACAAACTTCTTCATGGTTTGCACGAATGCTGCCAAACCAGAAAGCATAGCTTCCAAACTGTCAAACACAAAGCAGATCCTTTGGGCTGAATCAGTGTCTTGAATCTCCACTAACCTTGGTTAACCAGCAGTGAAATTTAAAAGCAGGGAA
Organism: Panthera uncia; assembly: GCF_023721935.1. Lineage (NCBI taxonomy): Eukaryota > Metazoa > Chordata > Mammalia > Carnivora > Felidae > Panthera > Panthera uncia. The sequence continues at coordinate 71,273,587 of NC_064807.1, read as the reverse complement.
TTGTAGAGCTGACAGGGACCTCAGGCCTTCCAGGCACACCTGAGTTCCCTCTGTCTCCAGCTCAGAAAGAGGAAAATTTCTTAGAGATCTTCCCTAGGGATTGGCAACTTTCTGGAGTCCACAGCTTTAATTTCACACAATTCTAGGCTAATCTAAATCCCACATTTTGGCATTTATTTTTCCAGCTAATATATATTTTTAAATGTTTATTTATTTTTCAGAGAGAGAGAGAGAGAGAGTGAGCGAGCGCAAGCAGGGGAGGGACAGAGAGAGGGAGACAGAGTCTGAAGCAGGTTCCAGGTTCTGAGCTGTCGGCACAGAGCCCGATGTGGGGCTTGAACCCACGAACTGTGAGATCATGACCTGAGCCGAAGTCAGCCACTTAACAGACTGAGCCACCCAGGTGCCCCTCCAGCTAATATTTATATATTTAAAATGAAGGGATTAGATCAGCAGGGGAATGGTTGGGTAATTTATGACTCATTCAATAAAATACGATGCGGGGCGCCTGGGTGGCTCAGTCCGTTAAGCGTCCGACTTCGGCTCAGGTCGTGATCTCCCGGTCTGTGAGTTCGAGCCCCGCGTCGGGCTCTGTGCTGACAGCTCAGTGCTGGAACCTCCTTCAGAGTCTGTGTCTCCCTCTCTCTGACCCTCCCCTGTTCATGCTCTGTCTCTCTCTGTCTCAAAAATAAATAAACGTTAAAAAAAAAAATTTTTTAAAAATAAAAAAATAAAATACGATGCAACCATTACAAAACTGAAAACAAGCTTTTTAGGTACTAATCCAGAATGATATTTCAGGTGCATTGTTAAGTGAAAAAGGCAAGGTGCAGAACAGTGTATATCATGTGCACATTTGCGTAAAGAGGAGGAAAAGAGACACATAGACGTTTTACCAAAGGAGTTTTGTTTGCGCAGCCATAAAATTTCTTTGGGAAGATGCAAAAGAAACTGACAGTACAATACCTTAATTTTCAAGGGCACCTGGGTGGCTCAGTCGGTTAACTGTCCGACTGTTGATTTCGGCTCAGGTCATGATCTCACGGTTCGTGGGTTCTAGCCCACGTCAGGCTCTTCGCTGACAGCATGGGGCCTGCTTGGGATTCTCTCTCCCCCTCTCTCTGCCCCTCCTCTGCTCTCTCTCAAAATAAATAAATAAAGTGAAAAAAAAATTTTTTTTTAAATAACCTTAATTTTCAGGGCATTGAGGTGGCTGGGAGAAGAACACAACATTTTCACCACAAAATCAAATCTTTCACATGAATATGTTACCTATTCTAAAATAAAATAATTTTAGAAACATAAAATGATGAAACCAGGACAATTGATTACAATGCCAACCAAAGACATTTATTTAGGGGTGTCTGGGTAGCTCAGTCGCTTAAGCGTCTGACTTCAGGCTCAGGTCATGGTCTTGTGGTTCGTGAGTTCAAGCCCCACATTGGGCTCTCTGCTGTCAGCATGGAGCCCGCTTCAGATCCTCTGTTTCCCTCGCTCTTTCTCTCTCTCTCTCTCAAAAATAAACATTATGAGGGGCGCCTGGGTGGCTCAGTCAGTTGAGCGGCCGACTTCGGCTCAGGTCATGATCTCGCAGTCCGTGAGTTCGAGCCCCGCGTTGGGCTCTGTGCTGACAGCTCAGAGCCTGGAGCCTGTTTCGGATTCTGTGTGTCCCTCTCTCTCTGACCCTCCCCTGTTCATGCTGTCTCTCCCTGTCTCAAAAATAAAATAAACGTTAAAAAAAAAATTTAAAAAAAATAATAAACATTATGAAAAATTTTGAAAAAGACATTTATTTGTTTATGCTCCAAAGCCTATGGAAAAGGTCAGTAAAGGAATAAAGTTAGAGGAGTCTGAGTACACAGACCGTGAGGGGGCCAAAAAAGGCGTCTTACACTGAGGAGAGGGTAAGGCAAGGGCACAGATTTCAGAGCCACATTTACAGGCCCAGCTATTAAGTGGTTCTCATGAGACCTTGGGCAAATAAATCCCTTCCTTGCTTTGAGCTGCAGATTCCTTATCTGCAGAAGAATAAGGAAGAGTCACGGATTTTTCTGTGTCCCGTATCGCCAGGCACTGTGCTCCCTGGGATTGCTGGGGGCATTCGCCGTCACAGATCACAGCGTTCAGTAAAACACCCAGAAAACTACCATTATTACTTTTAATGATAGTGGCGGGGTTTTTTTCCCTAGCGGACTGACAAATCTTAAACTGAGTCCCTTTAAAAAACCAGTGTCCTTTTTTTAAGTTGATGTATTTATTTTGAGAGAGAGAGAGGGCATGAGCAGGGGAGGGGCAGAGAGAGAGGGAACCCCAAGCAGGCTCTTTGCTGTCAGCACGGAGTCCGACGTGGGGCTTGAGCTCGTGAACCATGAGATCATGACCTGAGCTGAAACCAAGAGTTGGGTGCTTACCTGACCGAGCCACCCAGGCGCTCCCCAAATCAGTGTCTTATTTAAATTTGAGTTTCTCTAATTATAAATGAGGTTGAGCAGTTATGTGCGTATCCCGTCATGTTTCCCTTCAGCGATCTTCCAGATCCTATCGGCATAAGAGCCGTAGTTAACATCTCCTGTGTGCCGTGAACCCTCCAAGTGGTATTTCATGTAATCTGCAGATCAAGCAGGTAAAATTATGATGCCCATTTACAGGTGAGAAAACGAGGCTTAGAGAAGACTGTTTGCTCGCCTCTACTGCTAGTGAGTAGAGTCTGGATTCTGAGCAAGGACTTGACCCTCAGCCAGACATCTGACTTGATTGACGCAGTCTCTTCACGTTTAGCTTAAATAATCGCCCCCTGATTGTTTTTCTGTTGGATGATTTGCCTTTTCCTTAATATTTTGCAAGAGCCCCTTGTATTTCGGTTTGTAGGGGCCCAGGGCGGGGGGGGGGGGGGTAGTTATCTGGGCTGAGGGACAAGTGGCTTCAGAGATATCCTGTCTTCCCTCCAAGTAAGGTTGGGCAGGAGTCAAGGCTGAACAGTCAGTTGTGGCAGGAAATCAAGACAGAGCAGAGGTCTGCAAGGGTGAGGGACTTTGACCCCCTCAGAGAAAAAGCTAGAGTGACTCACAGGCGGAAGAGAAAACCAAAGCTCCCAGGCTGTCCCCTGTGAGCGCCGACAGTCCAAAGTCATCAGAAGGAGGACGAAAACCAGAGCCTGGTCAGGAGCTGCCAGAGACCCATGCAAATGAGGCCCGCCCCCCACTGCCTGGAAACCAGGCCCAGAGAAGTTAGAGCACAGAGCACACGCTGCAGGGTCTGCACTGGGGACAGGAGGAGGAGGCGGAGGGGACTCTGAGGAAGCAGGTAAGGACCAGAGAGGGGCACAGAGGGACGGGTGGGACACAGGGTCCCAGAGCCCTGAGAGGCAGTGCCGTCGGCCAACGTGAACGCTGCGGCCTGGGAGGAAAGGGCTCCTGGGACCATCTTTCAAGCTCAGCCCTTCTTCAGCTGTGAAGTCTTAAGCCACTTGACATTCTTTTTTTCTTTCTTTTTTAAGCCACTTCACATTCTGAGCCTTGGCGTCCCTACCTATAAAATGGGTATAAAACTATCATACTAATTTGGGGCGCCTGGGTGGCCCAGTCAGTTAAGTGTCCCAGTCTTGATTTCAGCTCTGGTCATGACCTCACAGTCATGAGATTGAGCCCCAAGTCGGGCTCTGTTCTGGCTGCGGAGCCTGCTTAAGATTCTCTCTCTCTCTCTCTCTCTCTCTCTCTCTCTCTCTCTCGGGGCGCCTGGGTGGCTCAGTCGGTCGAGTGTCTGACTTCGACTCAGGTCATGATCTCGCTGTTTGTGAGTTCGAGCCCCGCGTCGGGCTCTGTGCTGACAGCTCAGAGCCTGGAGTCTGCTTTGGAATCTGTCTCGCTCTCTCTCTGCCCCTTCCCTGCTCACGATCTGTTCTCTGTCTCTCAAAAATGAATAAACGTTAAAAAAAAAAAAAAAGAAGCTTCTCTCTCTCTCCCTCTGCTCCTCCCCTGTGCGTGTGCGAGCGTGAATGCATGCACATGGTCTCTCTCTCAAAAATAAACAGTAAAAAAGGAAGGAAAGGAGGTAGGGAGGAAGGAAGGAAAGGAGGAAGAAAGAAAACTGTCATGCTAACCATACTGAGCCCCTGCTGTGCTTTGCTGGGCACATGATAGATATTATCCCTTTCTCACAAGGCAAGCCTCAAAGGCGGGATTATTAGCCTATTTTACAAAGAAAAATGAAGCTCAGAGAGCATAAGCCACTTACCTAAGACCACACAGCAAATAAGTCTGGTTCCAAAGCCCATACACTTTCAACTTCCGATCCTGCTTCCTTTCACAGGGTGGTTTTAAAGAATCCAATGGCCTTAATCAGATGGAAAAAAGTTGTAAAAGACCATCATAAAATCGAGATGTGAGTTGCTACACTTAGATCCTAGCCAGGACCGAGACCCTTCGTAAGCTGTGAAGTCCTGTAAAAATGCTAGTTCTTAACTCTCTCCTCTTGAGGGCAAAAACTTCGGGGCGACGCTACAGGCAGTATCTGGCTGACTTGGTCACAGACCACGGTGATGCCTTTGGGGTGCTGTCTAGGACTTACTGCAGCTGAGATGCTCTGCCTTGGGGGTGGACACACCGACACAGGGCCGGAATCTGTCCTAGAGAGGCTGGCCTCTGACCTGCTGATCCTGGAACAACAGTGGGTGTCTGAGGGGACCCTGGCAGATAAGGGCCCAGGCGCTCATGCGACAGTAATCATTCCTACTCTTGAATGGCCTCTTACGGCTTTGGCCATGGAACTTCAGAAAATGTAGGTCTGCTTTGGGGGCACGGGAGAGGTCTTTAAGCGTGGTAATAGAGGTTCATTGTACTGTAGTAAAGGTAGAGTTCTCAGACGAGAGGGCGCCCGGGTGGCTCAGTTAAACATCTGACTTCAGCTCAGGTCATGACCTTACAGTCTGCGAGTTCAAGTCTCGCATCGGGTGAGCTCGTGCCCTGCTTCAGGCGAACATGAGCCCCAGATGAGCCGCATTTCTGTCTCTCTCTCTCTCTCTCTGCCCCTCCCTCAGTTTCTCCCTCTCAAAAAAAAAAAGAATTTTCAGATGAATTAAAAAAAATTTTTTTAATGTTTATTTTTGAAAGAGAGAGAGAGAGAGAGAGAGAGAGAGAGAGAGAGAGAATGGAATGTAAATGGGGGAGGGGTCGAGAGAGAGGGAGACACAGAATCCAGAGCAGGATCCAGGCTCTGAGCTGACAGCACGAACCACGAGATCATGACCTGAGCAGAAGTCAGCCGCTTAACCGACTGAGCCACCCAGATGCCCCTCAGATGAGAGAATTTAAGACAAAACAAAAAAAAACACCTATAATCTTACTCCCAGAGATAACCATTGTTGACATTTTGGTGTTTGTTTTTCCAGACAATTCTTCCACTGCATACATATATTGGATATACGGTCATGATAGGGTTTTATTACTGTTTCTTTTTGCTTAATGGCATCACAAACATTTCCACATTAATAGATGTTTCATCACATCATTTTAAAGGCTGCAAAATGTCTCTTCACGGGGATAGAGCAGAATATCTTTAATTGACGTCCCACTATTGAACGAGTAAGCAGTTTTCCATACTACGCTGTTAGAGCTGTGCTTCTACGGGCATCTCTACAGTCAAGCCTTAGCAGAAGTCCTTGATTATGTCCATGGGACAGATGCCCAGTGGGGTAACTTCTGAATCAAGGCCATGTACCTTCTTTTTTTATTATTGAGAGAGAGAGACAGAGCACAAGCTGGGGAGGGGCAGAGAGAGAGAGGGAGACACAGAATCTGAAGCAGGCTCCAGGCTCTGAGCTGTGAGCACAGAGCCCAACAGGGAGCTTGAACTCACGAACCGCAAGATCACGACTTGAGCCAAAGTCAGACTCTTAACTGACTGAGCCACCCAGGTGTCCCAAGGCCATGTACATTTTAAGGCTTTGATAAGTACTAAAGGTCTGCTTCATACACACTCTGGAATTCAGAGCCCCTCAAAGCTCAACACAGAACCTTTTTCATGGCAAGGCTTGACCTTTCTCTCAAATCCATTTGCAGGGATAATGCCAACCGCCTCATACGTAGTCTTTGCCGGATGCCAGGCTCTAAGAGCCTTCTCTTCTGAAGTACTACTTGCCGCCTCCTTTTCCGAAGAAGACATTGAGGGGGCACCTGGGTAGTGCAGTTGGCTAAGCAGCTGACTCTTGATCTTGGCTCAGGTCATGATCTTTTGGTTTGGGAGTTCGAGCCCTGACTGGGGCTCTGCGCTGACAGCGTGGAGCCTGCTCCGGATTTTCTTTCATTCTCTCTCTCTCTGCCCCTACCTCGCTTGTGCTCTCTCTCTCTCTTTCTAAAATAAATAAACATTAAAAAAAAAAAAAAGATATTGAGACACAGGTGAAGCAATTCAACTGGGATCACAGCCCTAATAAGCAGCGCATCTGGAGTCATGAGCCTGAACAACATGGTTCCAGAATCTACGCTGTCCGCTGCTTTTTGGAAAGTGCCTTTGATTTCATCTCCACAGACAGTTCTTCCTCCATCCCTTTGACCTTCTCTGCCATGGCCTGGCCTACATCAAGTGCCACCACCCCAGCCTGGTGATAAAGTCCCTCATGGTCTGCCATTTCTACTCTGTCCTTTTCAGTCTGTTGTCTGCTCTGCAGCTGGAATGCTGTTTTTCTTCTTCTTCTCCTTTATTTTTTTTGAGAGAGAGAGACAGCAAGCAGGGAAGGGGCAGAGAGAGAGGGAGATACAGAACCGGAAACAGGCTCCAGGCTCGGAGCTGTCAGCACAGAGCCCGATGTGGGGCTCGAATTCATAGACCGTGAGATCATGACCTGAGCTGTAGTCGGCCGCCCAACCGACTGAGCCAGCCAGGCGCCCCTTCTTATTATTTTTACAAATATTTTATTTTTAAGTAACTTTTACACCCAACATGGAGCCCGAATCCACAACCCAGAGATCAACCTTCTACTGACCGAGCCAGCCAGGCACCCCTGCAACAGTGATTTTAAAGTGGAAATTGGAAAAAAATAACAAAATAAAATGGAAATAGGATGAACTCCCCCCTCCCCCCTCCCTCCAAATGAAATCCAGATTAGCTCCCCAGGGCCTGGGGCTTTCCCTCTGGCTTCTCCGGAGCCATTTTCCTGCTCCAGCTCCACCCACGACACTCAGTCACCTCCTTTCACTTCCTGAATCTGGCAGAGGCTTTTCTCACCTTGGGGCTTTGTACTCATTGTTCCCATGGCCCCGGAGTGTTCTTCCTCCATGCCGTGCGGCTGGTTTCCTGTCCTTCAGACTCAGCTCTCACACCACCTCTTTGAAGAAGCCTTCCCCGGTGGTTTCCTAGGGAGCCTGTTCCCTAAACCCATTTTCCTTTCTGTCCTTTACAGCGTGCAGTAAAATGGTAGGTTTAGTCATTGCCCACTACTCATTAGTCAGCTTTTTCCCTCCTAGCACTCTAAATGCCCTGAGGTCAAAGCCACGCCTCTTTCATTCATCATTTCCCCAGTGCCCAGCTCCGGGGCACGCGCAGTGAGGGCTCAATAACTTAACTGTAGGGGCGCCTGGGTGGCTCAGTTAAGCCCCCCACTTCGGTTCAGGTCATGATCTCATGATTCGTGAGTTCGGGCCCCACATCAGGCTCTCTGCTGTCAGTGCAGGGCCGGCTTCAGATCCTCTGTCCTCCTCCCTCTCTGCACCTCCCCCACCTGTGCTCTCCCTCTCTCAAAAATGAAATAAACATTAAATGACTTAGTAACTGTAGAATGGATGAATGGTCCACAGGGGAAGGCATTATCCTTGGTAAACTCTCCCGGCTTCGGCCAGGACTGTTCCATCCCCCTTCTGCATACCTTTGTTTCCTCTTCCCTTCGCGGAGCAGTGACAGAAGAGAGAACAGCAGGAAGCTATGGACAAGACAGTGTAAGAAGGTTTTGCTTCAGGTCTCAACTCAGGGCAGATGGTGTCATGTGAGGCGCACAAGGGAGACTTGGTTCCCCCCAAGCCCCGTGCGTGGTTCCCGGATTGCCACGAGAGACTCCTGGTGCGAGGAATCCCCGGGCCAGATGCAAACACTTACTATGTAGTTAACAACACGCACCCGGCAGGTGAACTGATGGACGAGTGTTGTCTTTAAGCAGCAGCATAGTGGTGAGCTGGAAGCTCTAGTGTCACCACTGGGTGACACCACTGACGAGCTGGGAGACCTTGGGTGAGAGTCACTTCTTGCTTCCCGTCTGCAAAGTGAGTGGTTAGGATGGAGAAATGGTTCTTAAACTTTTTCTTCCCCTCAGCAGCTCCACTCAGCTTATTCAAGCGATCGATATGGGAAAAGCCAGGTGTTTCTGGTTGAAATGGGGAAGCGGGGCTGGAACTGTCCTCCTTCCTGGCTCCCCCTTTTAAGTCCCCAAAGGTGGAGAGATGGCCGGCCTTTGGACTCTAAGATCTCAGCGGTCAGTGCCTGCCAGGCTGGTTGTCTGTGTTCTAAGAACAAAGATGGCAGCAAGACTTACATGGTTGCAGCTACTTGGGCACATTAAATGATCAGCAAAGGGGGCGTCTTGGGGTGCATGAGTGGCTCAGTCGGTCGGGTGTCCGACTTCAGCTCGGGTCATGATCTCACGGTTCGAGTTCAAGCCCCACATTGGGCTCACTGCTGTCAGCACAGAATCTGCTTTGGATCCTCTGTCCCTCTGTCTCTGCTCTCTGCCTCTCCCTTGCTGGTGCATGCTCTCTCAAAAATAAATAAAAATCAAAAAAATAAAAATAAAAATAAAAAGAAAGGAGGGCACCTGGCTGGCTCAGGAGGAGGCGCACACGACTCTTGATCTCGGGTTGTGAGTTTGAACCTCACATTGGATGTAGAGATTACTTAAAACAAAAACAAAAAACTTAAAAAAAAAAAAAGATCAGAAGGGGACCAGAGAGGATGTGCAGAGATTTTAGACTGTGTAGCAGGTGAACATCGTAGCAGCCAAAGGACAGGGGAGGCAGCCCCTTTGTGTGTGGAGGAGGCTTTGGCCACTTTAGGAAAGAAATGGGGGCCCGGGAGAGAAGCAGCCCAGAGGCTCACTTACCCCCTCCACAATCTAGAAAAAGGAAATTGCCACCCCTCCCTTCCCAGGTCTTGAATCCCAGGTCTTGAAGAGACCACCCACAATCTTGCAGATGCTTGGCTTCCACGGTTGACTGTGTGCCACGCCCTGGGGGAACTCTGGTCCCCCACCTCCCCACTCCACCACCCAGGCGGCTCCGTGGCCTTTGCCGAGGGCAGGTGTGCTCAGGAGGCTGCAGCCCGGGCCCCCTGGCAGCTCCAGGTGCTGTGTGTGCTGCCATGGAGACGGGCCCGGGGGTTGGCGGCTGGTGAAGGGAAGGCCGTCTCCCGAAGCTTTGTAGATTCAGGAGAGGGAGAGACGGGAGCCTCAGGTCCTTCAGGTAGTCTGCCCGACCTAGTGCCAAGGAAGCCCAGGTGGGTGCCCTGGGGTTTCCCGGGACAGAGGGAGGGAGGAGGAGCCAGGAGAGGCCAAGTATTGGGAGGAGGCTCTGGAAGGGCTGATCTGGGGACCTGGGTGTCTCTAAGCTTCCAGGTCAAGGGGAAAAGCCTCGCCAGGGCCCCCCTTGCCGGGCCAGTGCAGTGCCCTGCGCAGACTGGGCAAATGGGCTCTGGAGGGTTGGCCCGATAGCCCAGTGGGAGGAGGGAAAGAGGGCCTGGCATTTGTCCCCAGAGGGACAGACCAGGGGATTCACAAAGGCCATCTCTGCACGCACGAGTCAGGGATTTGAGGCCACAGGGAAGGAAGTATTTGCCCTGTAACACAAACCACTGACTGGTTCCACTCCCTCTTCCTGGAGTCTGAGGAGCTAAGGGTGATCACATGGAACACAAGGCGTACTTTATCCGTGTCCAGAGCCAGGGTGCAGTCTCCTCCAGGGGCAGCTTGTTAACAGTGGGGTGGCTCAGGCCTTTGCCCTGATAGAAGGCATGCTGCAGGAGCCCCGGACTTGGCAGCTTAGGAACTGGGTGGTCTGGAACAAATTGCTGATTTTTTCATCTGTGAAATGTGGGTGACAGTATCTTTCAACAGCACACAGACTCCTTGCCTAGGGCCAGGCACAAGGATGGGGCTCAATGGGTGTCCCTTTGCTCCTTTGCCCTTTCTGCCAGGACATTCCTCCTAGGCCTCGCGGTGTCTGATCTGAGGATGGCCGAGCAGCAGGGCCGGGAGCCTGAGTGCCCTGTCTGCTGGAACCCCTTCAACAACACGTTCCACACCCCCAAAGTGCTGGACTGTTGTCACTCCTTCTGCGTGGAATGCCTGGCCCACCTCAGCCTGGTGACTCCAGCCCGGCGCCGGTTGCTCTGCCCCCTCTGTCGCCAGCCCACGGTGCTGGCCTCTGGGCAGCCTGTCACGGACTTGCCCACGGATACTGCCGTGCTCACCCTGCTTCGCCTGGAGCCCCACCATGTCATCCTGGAAGGCCACCAGCTCTGTCTCAAGGACCAGCCTAAGAGCCGCTACTTCCTGCGCCAGCCCCGGGTTTACACGCTGGACCTAGGCCCTGAGCCCGGGGGCCAAACTGGGCCCCCCCCAGGACGCAGGCCCTTCCCCCAGGTCTCTGCCCATTCCCGTCCCCAGCCACTACTCTCTGAGGGAGTGTTTCCACAACCCTCAGTTCCGGATCTTTGCTTACCTGATGGCTGTCATCCTCAGTGTCACCCTGTTGCTCATCTTCTCCGTCTTTTGGACTAAGCAGTTCCTTTGGGGTGTGGGATGAGCGTTGCTTCTGGACAAGGAACCGAGTCTTTCCTGACTGCTGCTGGGGATGGGGACCGCAGAGCCTCATTTGGGGTTGTCTTCCTTTGTAGTATTGTTCCTTTTTGCAATCCGGGGATCAGTAAGGCCAGGTGTTTGCTTCTGGGAACAGTCCTACTATAATGGGAATATTTGAAACCGAAAAGGCTGGGAAAAGGTGTGAAGAGACCCCTGGGTGTGAGCCATGGGCCAAGAAGGGCAGAGAAGCAGACCTGGCACAAAGAGCTACGTGGCAAGTTGTGCTCAAGGGCTGGACGATGGTATCCGGGAGCTCGACCGGCCCAGAAAGGTGCATTTCTCACTGGAGTTGCTCCCAGCTTGGTTCACATTTGTTTGAGTTATATCTTGCTACAATTTTGGAAAGTGAGCCTCAATTCTGTGAGCAAAGGCGTGTGCCTTCTTTCAGCTTTCTCTTTAGAAGTCTTGCCACCTGCAGTCACGAACTCATGCACTGACTCATTCAACAACCACTTGGCCGATGTGTCAGAACTAGGGGACGGGAAGGATAGGATATCCATGGGTCACAGAGAGCCTCTACCAGCAAGGACGGCATGTTTCCTCAGCTGCTTGTACAGGACAACCTCTTGTCGGTGTGTGGCTTCTGGAGTGTCGAGAGTAAAGGTGATCAAAAGAAATCTGCGATTTGGAGAAAAGGTTTTTATTCCTCCGGGTAGGGGCAGAGGCCCTAATTAAGCCTGGATGCTGGACAGAGCTGACTCTCCTGCTCCAGGCAGTTGACCTCAAGAGGTAGGGCAGAAGCCCTGGATAGAGGGCTCCATCCCAGGCCATGCAGACAGAGATGCTAGTTTTCATTTCATGGGACTTAATCCCAGTACCAAGGCAAACTAGATGCGTAGGTGGTTTAACTCTAAATTGCCACCTAGGCAGTATCTAAAACTCTTTCTTCTTCCCCAGTTTTAATATTGTCCAGTGGCCCACAGTTCTGGAACAATCTCAAAGTGGTTAAAACACCATTACAATTATGAAAAGACAACATTTGAGGGGTATTTTGATTTGTGGAATAAACTTACAGAGTCAGAAACTGAGTTGGTTTTATTTGTTCTAAATAAAGCTTTGTGCTTAACGGAACTAGCTTCTATAAATTAAGGGATCTTTGCGTACAAGGTATTCCAAAATAGCCAAGACCTGTATTTTGTGTTCAGTAAAATCAAATAGTGTTAAGGGCCAAGGTGAAAATTCTCCATTACAAAATGGGAAAGCCACTACATAACCCACGAGGGGACTAGCACCTACCTCTCCATTTGTGCCATCAAAGATAATTGCACTGAAGCTGGGACTCAACCTCTCCCCACTGACTTCATTTCTTTACACGTCCTTGCTCCTTAACCTTGTGGCAGGTAAATTAGGCAGTGATCTCCCATGTTCTCTGAGCCATGAGGAAAGGGACAGGAGCTGGTGGGGGGCGGAAGCCCGGAACGACCGCTCTGCACTGGAGCTTACTGCTCCGAGTGAGGGAAGCCTCATCCCTATTTTACAGATGAAACTGAGGCTCCGCAAGTTTAGCTACCTAGTTCAAGGTCTCCCAGCTAGTAAGTGGTGAAGCCTTTTAGTCAAAATAGCATTACAACGGCTCTTGCAGTGGCTGATAGACCATCCACATAAGGAAAAATGTAGATCTGAGTTTTTTGGGTAGGGAGGGGTATATTTAACACGAGGGCGTCTTCTATTTTCACACTCAGTAGTTCTAAACTTGGGGCACGCAGAAATGTTTGGAAGCATTTTGCTAGTCCAACGAAGGGGGTGAGTTGTGCTTCTGGCTTTTAGCACTCCGCAGGTCAGGGATGCGAAGACTCGCTGCAATGCTTAAGAAAGTTCTACACAACAAGATATCTACCCCAAGACAGTTTCCTGTCGACACTATAGGTGCTTCATTAGTTCATGAGGCAGAAGTGGTGAAATTACCGTAATTCCCTTTGGCATGAAGTCAGACGCAGAGATGCAGCGACTCATCAAAAGGGAGGTATAAAGGGTAGAGTGGCTAAAATGTGTACCGGAAATAGGCCACGCTGACCAGACTGGTCATTCTGTCCGGCCGGCGGTGCCAACGTACTCAGTAAAGCCCTATGAAAGCTCTTCATAAGGTCACAGAAGACAGGCCAGGCTCCACCACTCACTGATGGGGTAACCTTGAGCAAGTTACTTCTCTGAGCTTCGGCTCTATCAAAGGAGAATAATTCAGAAGATTGGGAGGATTAAATGAGGTGTCTGAACATGCCTGGCACAGTCTGTAGGCAGTAAGTTAGGTCCTTTAAGTGGTGGCTCTGATATTTATCTCACTGTTATTAGGAAATGCTACATTTGGTTTATGCTACATTTGGTTTATGCTCCTCAGCTATTTCCTTACAATATTTCCAATGCACAAATGTATATTCCACAAGGTAACTGTTTTGCCAAAGGCTTACGTGAAAATGTGCTCACCCAACTGCTACCTCTACATCTCTTGGAACAACCAAAAAAAAAAAAAAAAAAAGTTTAATGGAACTAATAGTAAAATTCAAATTTGAAAAACGAAAAACCTTTGTTAACACACTATACCCAAATTGCATGCTAAAACACTAACGTTCACTATTAGTTCATGCATGCATACTACAAAAGAAGTAACCAAGAATTATTTTTCGTGGCCAACTACGGAGGAAACTAGAGCCCATTAATACTTAAATAATAGTGAAATGCCAAGTGCCCAAGAGGGGGTAGAGCTGGTAATTCAGAAGCTTAACAGGTACTCAAAAGATGCAACTATCTGGTTATAATTAAAATTAGATGAAACAGAATATTTAGCTATATCATCACACACTCACAGTTTGCCAAGGAGAGTCAGACAAAGCCACTGTCAAGCTCTCTGGAACTGCAAATGAAAGTGTTTTCAACATTTAAGGAAAAGCCATCATATAAGCCCTTCTCAAATGCCTTTCTTCTTCCGAATTCCTGTATTTTGTGAGAATGGACCGTGTCCTCCCAGTGCTCAGTGGCTGGACATCTGGGATGGACAGAGGTGAAGGTAACCACTGCAGGACCAAGGAGCACAAATGACAGAGTCCAGACACGCCTCACCGCTAGTCTGGCCCACAGTCCAACAGTCTCTACGAAAAACTATAAGGAGACTGGAACTGGAATAAGCCATATTTAATATCCGTTGTATCTCAAACCAAAAACAACAAAAAAGGGGGGGGGGGCTTCTATGGACCGATGGCTGCGATTCAGAAAATGCTTTAACGATACAAAATAAGTTTTTAAAGGACAGTTTTTATGACAGAATTTTACTCTGTAGCAAGTGTGTAATAAAGAAAAAAAAGAAAAGGTTTATGTTCAGGAATGCCCACTAGGGTTTTTTCCAGTCACCTGGACACACAGGGTGCGTCCTCTAACCAACACAGAGGAGGTGGCACAACACAGACTTCACGTTTGCGTCCTACAAATTTCACTGCATCTTGACACGACGGCCTAGCTTTGGGCTGACACGAAGGATGCCAAACTTCAGAGCAAAATGGAGGATTATTTTCTGACCGGGCCAATGTTCAGTTCTGAGCTTCCTGCTGCAGTGAGCATTCCATTCGAACTCAACAGGAAGAGGTAAAATCTTCTTTGCTGCATCGCCCTGAGCACAGCTGTGGTCTACCTCTTCATCTCCCTTCTCAAGGTAGAGGAAAGGTTCCCACTGTCAGGCATCGGTTAACCAGTGTGTGGTGAGAAGTGCCTCTTAAGTTGAGGGCTTCCAGACTACAGGCCAGCCACCTTGCTCTGTGGGTCACATGTAGTCCTGAAGCATGTACCATGTAATGGAAAGCCAAGTTTCAAAATTAAAAATGGAGCCAGTCACAATCCTGAGTGCTGTGAAGGAGGCAACAAGGCATTCAAACAAAAGATTAACAAAAACAATGTCTACGCAGTCCATGGCAGGGCTTGAAGATGAAAATTAAAATTTCAACTATGAAATGGGTTCATCAACACCCAGAGGCTTGGCTGCCTACCTGGAGTGGAGGGAGGCCCGGAGATCCAATTCTTTAGAGGGTCTACACACGATAACTGGCAAAAAACGTGATAGGACAAAAAATATCAATCCCTTTCTTTTGAAAATGGTTCTTAAGGGAGAGCTTGAGGTTAGAGTCCTTTTTCCACGGTCCTGCCTATTCAGCCATCCAGAGCTTGAAGGTCCTGTCATAAGAGCAAGTGGCTATGAGCTGCCCATCAGAAGAAATGTCTAGGCCCATCACTTTGCCTTCATGGCCAGCCAAAGTCTTCAGTGGGGACCAGCCTGGGTGTGTCCAGATCTTGGCTGTGTTGTCGTAAGCACCAGTAAGCAAGAAATTCCCATGGATAGCTTTAAGAGAAAAGGGGAGCTGCTTGAGGAATTCACATACCAAAAGAGCAAAGAAAATAAAAGCACAAAAATCTGCTAGAACACATGATTTTGAAAAAGAAGGGATTTCCCCATTTAGAAAAGTCCAACATTCTCATCTACATTCCTATAAGGCCTCCAGGAAAAAGGGACTACAAGCAGACTTAGGGAAACAAGTAACATTATTAAGTTCTTCTGGCTCTTTCCCTGACAATCTGTTCACAGTAATATTAAGGATTCAGTGCTTACAACTTTCATGGAAAAAAAAAAAATGACTCAAAGCATTTATGAAAGTCTTCTTTACTTCCTGAAACAAGAAGCAAGCTGTGCCAGAGCTGTGTCTGAAAATACGCTACGGCGAAGGAAATTAGAATTTGCTCCTTCTTCACGAGGGGCCAAATCCTCTCCTGTCACACTTCCGAGTGAAGCCAAAGCCTAGCCTGCATTCCGTGAAATGCAATCTGTCTGTCCTGTGAACGGGGAAACTGGGAGGAAAACTTACGCTCAAACTTGACACCGGTCACTAAGTTCTGATGGGCGGGGATGGTATAGACACAGCGCCGCTGCCGGAGGTCCCACACTTTGCAGGTGTTGTCACCGCTGCCGGTTGCAATGTGGTAGCTGTGGATCAGGTGTAGTATCGAAGTCAGAAACAAAGATACATTCTGACCAATAACCCTCCCCACCCGTCATTCAATGAGTTTATTTTACCCATTGGGGGAGAAATTTATTCCATAGATTTCCTTCAGGTGGCCTTCTAGGAACATGATACACCGTCCTGTGCGCAGGTCCCAAACACGACCAAATGCATCCAGTCCCCTGACAAAAGAATTTATAAATGAACACTCTGAATCCATTTCTCCGTGGAAGCAAGCATACATAAGAGGCGAACCACTGAGCTGCCCCTGGCTATGTGGAAGAGGGCTTACCCAGTGCCAGCCAAAGAGCCATCCTGATGGAAGGCGATGTCATACACGCCCATGCTGTGGCCTTCCTGATGCAGGATCTCCTCTTGAGCCTCTAAATCCCATAAGCGCCATGAGCGGTCATAGCTACAAAAAAATTAATTAGAAATTAACTAGCAGATATTCAGTTCCTACAATGTGTTACAAACACTTGTAACTTAAATTATGCTTCTGAAACTACTTGTACAACCGTATTAACAAGAAATTCTTTTCTGGTATAAACAATACCTCAACAACTAAGCATATCTGTCTTGAGTGCTAACTGGGAAACCATGGACTTCCTAGTAACTTACTTCAGTGGCTATTTTAAGAATACAATTTCCTAAGAATGGCCCAGCAAAGGCTGTTGCCTTCTTTCTTTCTCAGTTCAACTGTTAAGTTTTTTTATTCACTGACTATTTGTTGGGCCTTCAACTGATGCTGGAGAGACAAAGAACAATAAGCAAATAGATCAATGCAACAGATGAGAAAGTATAGGAAGAGACCTACACAATTTTGGTCAAAGATATTCAAATGAGACCATTAACACCATTTCAATAGGGAAAACAAAGTCTCTTTAATAAATGCAACTAGAGGGGCACCTGGATGGCTCAGCTGGTGGAGCACGTGACTCAGTCTCAGGGTCATGAGTTCAAGACCCACATTGGGGTAGAGATTACTTAAACAAACGTAAAAAGCAAAAAACGAAAAACACCTTAAACAACAAAAATATGTTCGTATAAAGCACTATATGAGAATGTTCATAAAACCTTTATTCTGAGTGATCCAAACCTGGAAAAAGCCCAAATGTCCTTCAGTAAGACAAGGGATAAGCAAACTGTGGCAGAGTCACACAACTGAATACTCCTCAGCAATAAAAAGAAACTTCTGGGGCAGCTGGATGGCTCAGTCGGTTAAGCATCCCACTTCAGCTCAGGTCATGATCTAGCAGTTTGTGGGTTCGAGCCCCGCATTGGGCTCTGTGCTGGCAGCTCAGAGCCTGGAGCCTGCTTCAGATTCTGTGTCTCCCTCTCTCTGCCCGTCCCCTATTAATGCTGTCTCTGGTCTCTCTCTTTCAAAAATAAATAAACATTAAAAAAAAAAAATTAAAAAAAAAAAAAAAAAAGGAAACACGCAACATAAATGAATCTTAAAAACATTATACTGACTAAAAGAAGCCAGCCACAAAAGAATAAAAAGTATGAACAGACAGAATTAATTTACAGCGATAGAAATCAGATCAGTGGTTGCTCTGGAAGCGGGGAGTCCATTAGGAAGGGACATGAAGGAACTTTCTAGGGTGACGGAAATATTCTATTAAAAGGAATGTGGGTTACATGAGTGCATGAAAATAAGTCCATTCTATTACATGTAAATTACATCTCAATTAAAAAGTTCTTTAACACATTCTGCCCTCAATGAACTTACAGAACCAGAAAAGGAAACCAATTTGCACTCTTTTAACAAAGATTTTATTATCTTTTTTCTGAAAAAATTTTAATGTTTATTTTAGAGACAGGAAGAGAGTGCTTGTGTGCACAAGCCAGAGAGAGGAAGAGAGAGAGGGAGACACAGAATCCAAAGCAGGATCCAGGCTCGGAGCTGCCAGCACAGAGCCCGACGCAGGGCTCACAAACTGTGACATCATGACCTGAGCTGAAGTCGGATGCTTAACCGACTAAGCCACCCAGACGGCTCTAAAGATTTTATTTTTAAGTAATCTTTGCACCCAACATGGGCCTTGAACTTATAAATCAGGGATCAAGAGTCACATGTTCTACTGCCTGAGCCAGCCAAGTACTCCAGAAAGGGAGACTGATTTGTAAGCAGAGAGATTACAATACAACGTGTGGCAGAAATGAAACAAAACAAAACATTGGTAAAGAGAATATGGGGCACCTAAATGGCTCAGCTGGTTGAGCGTCCAACTCGATTTTGGCTCAGGTCATGACGCCAGGGTCATGGGATTGGGCCCCGCATCGGGCTCCACGATGAGCATGGAGCCTGCTTTAGATTCTCTCTGCCCCTCCCCGACTCCCTTAAAAAAGAAAAAAAGTGAAAGTTCTAGTTTCCTGGCAATTAGTGACTGAAATTTCTGATTAACTGCAATTTAAAAGCAAATACACTTGGGGGCACCTGGGTGGCTCAGTTGGTTAAGCACCCAACTTCGGCTCAGGTCATGATCTTGAGGTTTATGGGTTTGAGCCCTGTGTCAGGCTCTGTGCTGACAGCTCAGAGCCTGAAGCCCACTTAGAGTTCGGGGTGTCTCTCTCTCTCTCTCTCTCTCTCTCTGCCCCTACCCTGCTCCTGCTATGTCTCTCTCTCTCTCTCTCTAAAATAAATAAACATTAAAAAAAAAAACTAAAGAAAAAAACAAAAGCAAATACACTTGGTAATAACTTTATAATACTCTTTTCGGATTTTGAGTCATTGCAGTCCAAGAAAATCCTACTTGAAGATTTCTGTTCTTAAAATTTACTTGGCAGTTAGTCGTAAAGGTTAACAACATGCCATGGGCCTGTATGAACAGAACAGGATGGCTTACCAAGTGGTGCCCAAGAAACGTCCTGATGGATGCCACATTACACGGGCCACACGTACTGTATGGCCTTCAATATCTGCCACTGGTTCATCACTGAAAAAGAAACAAATACAAGTGAGTGAGCTATTTTATAGTCATAAATGTTCATTGAATTTGTTAACTGTTGTGACCGATGTACCCATTCTGTATGATTTAAGAGACTATGTAACTAAACTCATAATTTATTAAAAATGCAAGGCTTTTTTTTTTTTTTTTTAATTTAAATTATGTTACTTTCCCAAGTTTTAAAAGATTTGGGACTATTTCACGTGCTTACAAGGCAAAACTGCCCAAAGTATTTTGATAACTATCTATCTTTCTATATCTCAATTCACTGTGATAATCAACTCTTTAATTTTTAAATGTTTATTTGTTTTTGAGAGAGACACACAGTGAAAGAGGAGGGGCAGAGAGCCTGATGCGGGGCTCCAACTCACGAACTGTGAGATCGTGACCTGAGCTTAAGTCAGACGCCCAACCAACTGAGCCACCCAGGTGCCCCGATAATCAACTCTTAATGCTGTTCTCATTTACGATTAGAGAAAAATAAAAGATAATTCAGCCTGGCAAGCAAAATAGTCTCCTTACACCAAAGGAGTGTTAAGATTCTAGAAAGAAAACATACTTTGATGGAGATATGAAGCTACAGAAATCAAACAGTTTTGGTGCAAGTGGATTACAGATAAATTTTCCTCAAACTTTAGCTTGTTGAAGGATCCACATGAAAAAAGGAACTCCTAAATAGACGCTTAGTTTCGTTTTGGTAACCATTAAATTCTCCTCCCCAGTAATCACAGAAAAAAAGTTCTGAAACACCAGTGAAAGGAAATAAACACAAACCCTAAGGAGGGCAATTAAAAAGGGAACTTTGTCAATGTGCATACATAGAGCTAATCAAAGCCCTAGGGGAACAAATATTGCTAAGTGATATGAAGCCAATTAAAACTTGCTCTGCTCAGAAGACAGACCCTATCTGGCAAAGGATGGAGAAACTAATTAGCCCCCTACAGAAACCTGGAATTAAAGTCTCATGTGCTTTCCCA
This sequence comes from Panthera uncia, assembly GCF_023721935.1. Classification (NCBI taxonomy): domain Eukaryota; kingdom Metazoa; phylum Chordata; class Mammalia; order Carnivora; family Felidae; genus Panthera; species Panthera uncia. Next base: position 71,253,843 of record NC_064807.1, on the reverse strand, counting down.
AAGGAAAAAAAAAAAAAAAAAACTAAGCAACTGAATTCAGATTTCTTTTAGCCAGCAAAGTGCTTTCAAAAATTTTTTGGAATACAACCATCATAAACATGTTAAAAACAACAACAACATCAACTGTTATAACGGGAGAATACAGGCTAGGCAAAGGAGGAAGCAGTTGGGAGGAGACATCAGTTCCTTGGCAAGACTGTCAGACAGAACTTCACTTTCCTCTCCCCTGTGCCCATCTGCTAGGAACCAATGTGCTGCCAAGAATATTATCTTTAGTCAATCTACCAAATGGTGCATTTCTCCAATGTCAATGTATTGCATAGGAGGTGTAAATATATCTTTCCAGAATAACTGGAGTGGGAAAACAATGGCCACTATGTTAGAGGCAAAAATCGAGGTCCAAAGTTAACAAATAAGAAAAACCGGATCCAACTCCTTTGGTGAGAACAGGTCTAAGAAAGAAATCCTACATTCCACATTCACACCAAGCTCCCTGGACTCTCAAGATCATCTCTGGAGTTAAATGCCAGATTTTCAGGTCCCAAGGACCAACCAAGCAATTATTTACCTTAGTGACTGCAGTATCGACAGAACAGTAATATTTACCTGTCAAGGCTCCAAAGCTTCACAGAACCATCAGCAGCACAAGACGCCAGATTGACATCTTTCTGGTCCAAGGAGACAGTGGATTTTGGATGGAATACAATTGCTCCTACGTTTGTGTTATGGCCTGAAGGGGTGTAAGAGATGAAAGTTAAAGGGTCCCCACTCGTTTTTTTTTTTTTTTTAATTTATTCCCCTCCCTTCCCAGAAGTGGGTCCCTACTCCTTATAATTTATGTGTGAAAACAGACTATGATGAGTAACACAGACAAGTATTAGAGAACATGTGGACAGGTAAGAGTAGTAGGGTGACTACTCAACTATTAAAAAAAAAAACTGTTTTAACTTAAATCAATATTTAAATTACAAGGGTGCCTGGGTGGCTCAGTTGGTTGAGCATCTGACTCTTGGTTTCAGCTCAGGTCATGATCTCAGTTTCTTGAGTTTGAACCCTGTTCTGGGCTCTGCACTGGCAGAATGGAGCCTGCTTGGGATTCTGTCTTCCTCCCTCTCTGCCCTTCCCCCACTCATGCTCTTTCTCAAAATAAAAGATAAACTTAAAAAAAAAACCAAAACATTTAAATTACATTAAAAAAAGCAAAACAAAGGGGCACCTGGGTGGCTCAGTCGGTCAAGTGTCCAACTCTTGATTTCAGCTCAGGTCATGATCTCAGGGTTTCCTGAGTTCGAGCCCCATATCGGGCTCCATGCTGACAATGCAGAGCCTGCTTCAGATTCTCTCTGCTCCCTCACCCTCACACTGCCTCTCTCTCAAAATAAATAAACTTAAAATAAAAAAGGTGCAAAACACAAACAACCTTTATTTATTTGGTCTAGAGACTGTACAATGCCAGAGTGGGGTTGTACACGAGAGAATAGTGGTTTGTGTATAAGGTCATTATGTTCCCACCTTGTGGTCAGAGAAAACCAAACCCTGTCAATTCAAATCAAAAATTAATCTTGTGTACACTGGGTCTGAGTGTCAGGCAGGGTATTAGTTTCACTGTCTGAAGAGGGTTCACGCTGGGAAAACGAGTGACATACAAACAAGATTCTAACTCACCTCGGAGAGTGTGAAGGAGGTTGCAATCGGGAACAGACCAGAGCTTGCAAAGCCCACTCCTATCAAATACAAAGGAAAGCATCTCAGCCAGGGTTGGTCTGGGAAGGAAAAGGTACCTTGGTAACATTCCTAAAGCACAATCTCTTCTCACCCCCAAAAAACTTTACAGTGGCACACAGAAAAAGAAAGCTTATCATTTGATGGTTTACAGAAGAAAGCTATATGCACGTCTTACGCAACCCGAGGCCTCTACAGGACTGTAGTTAATATAGTACAAGCTATTGTCCTCAACGTCTAGAGTGATCGGTGAGGAAAGATAGGACAAATTAAACTATCCAACAGTAATATTAATAATCATACTAACTCCTTAAATATGAAGAGCACTTTACTACTTACAAAGTCCCTAAAATTTTTTAAAAAGACTTTATTTCAGAAAATTTCCAACAAATTACTTTTATTCCTATCATCTCAGTGATGCTTATAACAGTCCTGTGAGGTACATAATGCGGGAATGATCATTTCTACTTCTAAGGAAGGTAGCGGAGGCTTGGAGAGGCGGGGGGATTTGTGTAGGTCCTTCGCTTTCTCCTGAACCAGGCTCAATTTCTATCTAGTCAAGTAGTTCCTGTGCATGCAAAATAAGGAAGTTTCTCTTCTCACTTGATGGCCATGTCCAGGAAAATAACTGAATCACTAAATAGAACAACAAAATTATCACATCCTAAGGGCTTTCTGCATATGTGGCAATAACTAGAAAACAACAACAACAAACAGTAATTCGTGTTTACTGAGTCCTTAACACATAAGGCGCACTATTAAGGTAAAATGGTTTACAACATTATCTCATCCTCCTTTACACATAAGGCAACTGAAGCTTACAGAGTACCTTGCCTGGGCTATCTAACTTAAAAAGAAAAGCTCTACTGAGGTGTGGATACTGGTCAGTCTATAAATCCACTATTTATCTGCTCCAAAACGCTAGCATCAAGAGCATGACTGGTGTGTCATGGATCTCTGGTGTCCCTTGTGAACAGGCAGAAGTATTATACCCAGACTATCTTGTATAATATAAGGGGAAAGTACTGGCATCTCTAGTTTGGTACGATCATGAGAAGCAGAGGAAAAGGACACAGAAATGAGCACCTAAGAAAAAGGCTGATCCCCCACTCCCCCGAACCTATCCTCCATTTAGGAAAAAATATCACGGTAAAATGGGACTTACCAACAAGCTGTGGCCAGCATTTTGGAATTAGGACTAAAGTGGCAGTAGGAGATAGGCCGATCATCCCCAATCTGACTGCAGAAATTATTCAAAGACTTAAAAAAAAAAAAAAAAAAAAAAAAAAGACAAACAGTAATCATTAATAGGCTGATCCAAGAGTTTTTTGGCTTTTCCACAATAAAAAAAACAACTTTCTGGTTTTAGCCACCCTCCCACCCCCACAAGATTCTTTTGCACTTTTGTTGTTAGGAGATACTTATGTTAACGAATGGAGTTAAGGCTCACCTGGAACTCACATGTGTCTTTTACACTAGCAGTATCACTAGTTTCTGTGTCAGCTCAACACACCCAGGAAAACCATAGAGAGAGCTAAAGTACAGCTTTGACATATTCAAGGGGAACTGAAGTGTAGACCCACAGGCCTCTGTTAAGTCCTAATTACAGCAGGTTCCTGCCGCCGTAACTGCCACAGTTGCCTGTACCTTCCAAGAGGCAGACCGAAGTAGGCAATCTAATGTGTAGTTAAGAGCCCTTAATATATTAGACAATCACTGAGAGCATCTTACCCGGAGAGATTTGTGCAGCTCTTGCATCTGGGAGGTCCTCGTTGTCTCTGGAATCTCTTTATGGAGACGGGCCTCTTCTAAGCGTTTCATTGCCCTGTGACACAGAAACATTACTGTGAACAGACAGACTGGAAACGAAGGTCCACACAAGTATTCCTACCATCAGTTTCATTTAAGAACCACCAGTCTTTATAAAACAGATCATCACTGCTTAAGAGAAAACAAGAAAAAATATGCTTCTTTCTCCTTCTAGAGGCTCTCTGTACCTTGGCAGCGAATAATTAGCAATCCACAGTCTAGCAACCTTCAGGCTGTTTGGTCCTTCATGGTACCAGGTTTGTTGATACTGAAATTTAAATTAAGAGCAAAAATGTTAAGTCTGAAGCATCCTGCTCCTCATAGCTGTCAGTTCTCTATTGTAACTGTCTAGAAAAAAGGTGAATTAGTTCAGTCATAGGATGAAATCAGGCGTGTGTGCTTTTTACTGCGTGTGTGTGTGTTTTAAAGTAGGCTCCATGCACAATGTGGCGCTTGAACTCACAAACCTGAGATCAAGAGTCATATGCTCCACCGACTGAACCAGCCAGGTGCCCCTCTACTGTGTTTTTATGAACTCTTATTGGATGGCTTCCGGTTCCTTGTTAGAAGTTACACTAGGAATGCTATGGGTTTTTCCATGTGTTTAAACCTACCTACCTTCATTTATACCCACACAGGAACCACAAACTATGGTCAACAACTATTCCTGAATGGTAGAATCCTCAAAACTTCCCTCCCCTCTAGCAAAGCAAACCCTGAAAACAGAAAATGAGAGAACTAACCCCTCATTTCCTTCATTTTATTACTGTGACGCCAAAGACATATTTTACCTCTTCTTTGGACTTCTTAGATTTCTCATCATCTTTTTTGGTCTTTTTTAAGGCATCAGTACCAACCACTGAGAGGATATTTCTTAACCTGTAACAAAAAAGATCAGAATTTAAATGGAGTTGAGATAAAGCTAGGAAAAATGTATCTAAGAAGAGAGAAAGCTTGCCCTACTCTCTCCATTTAAGGCAACATTAAGAGTCATATCATGCCTAAACTTCCAGCATGATTTTTCTTTTTTTAAGTTTATTCATTTTTTTAATAATCTCTAGATCCAATGTGAGACTCGAACTTACGACCCCAAGAACCAAGAGTCACATGCTCTACCAAATGAGCCACCCAGGCATCCCTCTAGTGTGATTTCTTTCACTCGGTCTTCTTCATTTAGAGATTGCTTAAATTGGACTATAAGCAATTACTGTTTTCAGTTTAGAGTCAACGAGCCCCAACACTGCTACCACTTGGTCTGTGAAGACAGCCAACCTTTGCTCCATGCCACAATATGCTGGATTACGCACTGAGGTGCTAAGTGTACAAAAACGACTAAGTAGCAGTTCTTCATTCCAAGTAGCATAATCCTGGGGGTTGGGAACGGGGGCGGAGAAGGGAGAAGGTGGATGGACAGAAAGTAACAGGGAACCACAATACGCTATAGTAAGTATCGACAGTGGTAACTGCTGGGCACTGAGGGGAAACAAAAGAAATACCTAACCTAGGCTTGAAGGGAAAATCAGGGATGGTTTCAGAGAGGTGTTCCCTACACTGAGTCCTCAATTAGTAAGGTCGACAGGTCAAGAATGGGAAAGGACAACTGAAGCTGAGGGTTCAACAAATGCAAAGGTCTGGAGATAGCAAAACATGTTGAACTTGGAATCACAAATAGTTCAGTATGGCTGGAGCACCGAGTGCCAGAAAAGGGCTGGTGAAAGCTAGGGCTACAAACAGAAGTAGGGGCCAGGTCACAAAGAGCTCCTCATGCCATGGTAAAGACGGTTTACCTTTGAGAAAGATCCCTGGGGAAGTAGAGAGAATGGATTGAAGAGGGAATAATAAAGGCAGGGAAATCAGTCTACTATTTAGGAATCCCCGGAGTCTTAATGGTGGTCTGATAGAGGCAGTAGAGACTCGAGACATTCACCTAAGGGTCGCCATAGTAAGACTTTGCTGTTGGTTGGAAGATAAACAAACAACACTAAAAGTATACCCTTTGTAAATGCTATTGAGAGAGTAACATTCTATGAGAGGTAATAAAGAAGGGGCTTACTTTATAAGGGGTCAGGTGATAAAAGTCTTCTTTGAGAAGGTGGCACTTATGCTGAAACCAAAAGAATAAAAAGGCTTTAAAAGGCAAGAGAGGGGAGGGGTGCCTGGGTGGCTCAGTTGGTTAAGCATCCAACTTTGGCTCAGGTCCTGATCTCATGGTTTGCGGTTCGAGCCTGACGTCGGGGTCTGTGCTGACAGCTCAGAGCCTGAAGCCTGCTTCAGATTCTGTGTCTCCCTCTCTCTCTGCCCCTCAATGCTCCCACTGTCTCTCTCAAAAGTGAACATTTAAAAAAAAAAAAAAGGCAAAAAGAAAAATTAAGTGGAAAAACAGAAAAAGAGTTTGAGTATTCCAGGAAGACCCTTAAGGGCTACTAAGTCTATTAAATTGAGGAAGAGAGGCACAAAAGATGAAAGAGTATGATCCACAGTTTTTTTACTCCATGTTGTTGTTGTTTTTTTTTTTTATTTTTTTTTATTTTTTCAACGTTTTTTATTTATTTTTGGGACAGAGAGAGACAGAGCATGAACGGGGGAGGGGCAGAGAGAGAGGGAGACACAGAATCGGAAACAGGCTCCAGGCTCCGAGCCATCAGCCCAGAGCCTGACGCGGGGCTCGAACTCACGGATCGCGAGATCGTGACCTGGCTGAAGTCGGACGCTTAACCGACTGCGCCACCCAGGCGCCCCCATGTTGTTGTTTTTAATGTTTATTTATTTTGAGTGAGACAGAGTGAGAGAGACGGAGGAAAGATGGGGAGAGAGAGGGAGTGTGGGGAGAGAGAGGGAGAGGGAGAAATGTCTCAAGCAGGCTCCACGCTCAGTCAGGAGCCTGATGTAGGGCTCGATCCCATGACCCTGGGATCATGACCTGAGATGAAATCAAGAGTCAGACGCTTAACTAAGCCACACAAGCACCCCTACTCTATGTTTAATAAGAAGACACTGTTGGATTTTAAGCAAGCAATACCACAAGTCTGGGACTATTACAATCATCTAGGTGTGAAAGCAATGAAGGTAGAGAAAAGAGGAGGTACATTTGGGCACAAATCTAGAACAGACTAGATTTTGCTGACGGATTACAAAGGAGGTAAGGCAACTGAAAACTGTGAATGGTAATGTTATTTAAAAGGAGAATAAGACAAGGGAGGGAAACAGATGAGTTTGATTTATACATGTCCAGTTTGAAGTACCTACAGAATATCTAGGCTACAAATAGGGATCTGGGAGTCCTCAGAATATACATGGTAAACAATGCCACGGGAGTGGATCTCATTGCCCAAGATGAGTGTAGAATCAAGACAAAGAACTGCAGTATATAAAGGTTAGGCAGGGAAAAAAAGAGGCTTAGAAGAATTAGCCAGAGAAATCGGAGAAAAATTAGGATTTGGTTTATGAAAGGGAGTGTTTCAAAGAGGGAGTAGCTGACAGTGTACCAGGGCTATTCTCAGTAAAGATAAATTAGTGACCTTAATAAAGAGCAATTTCAATGTGGCAGTGGTCAGTTTGCTGATGAATAAATGAGGGGTAAGGGCCCAAAGAAAGTAAATGCAGTAAGTGAGGAGTAGCTGAGCCTCAAGGAAAAGGGGACCAGGGGGGAGGGGCAGGCTGTCATCCATGCTTCAGAGGAGCTCATCATACCCAGGGCTCATGGCTCAGTTCTCCTAGTACCAGGGGTAGGCAAGCGGTGGCACAGAGCACCTCCTCCAACACTGTGCTCTGGTAGAGAAAGCACTGACTGGTCCCTTCCCCAAGTTCCACTCTTCTGAAGTACCGTTTGCACCCCTCCCCCACTAGGACAACCAGCCCCCTCCCATCTGGGAGCTGCCTTTTCTGTCTGTCCTTTAGCCCTTCCTGGCCCCCAGCTACCTGCCCAGAGCTGCCCCCTCTTCTCCGTTCCTCCCACCTTGTGGCCAGCCAGCCTGGTTTTGTAAGATACTAGGTTGGTACACAGTGTTGTTTTTTTTTTTCCCCCTTGTTATTTTAAACAGGCCCAACATTATTGGTTGTATTTAATGGACACGAGATAATGGGAGAGGTTTAGTGACTAAATGCACAGACCATGCAAACCAGGAAAAAAAAAATTATGAAAGGGAGAGATGGGACAGTGGACAGAAAGACAAGGGAGGTCCTCATAACTGTGTATGACTAGCCTGTCACTAAGAGACTCTGTGACCTTAAAATCACAAGAGGAACATCATCTGAAGAATAACCTTTCAATAATAACCAAAAAGTACTTATCGTTATGTTTTATGTCACTGGCAAAGAAAGCGTGTTGTCTAAATGTTCCAAGTTCGACAACAAATATTTACCCAACTCATAATTCCATACTGGGGAAGGGGGGTTCGTATATTAACACCCTATTCATAGTTTAGAAAAAAAAAATTAGTAATGGAGTAAAAAACTGGCCTACTTAGATCATGGGCTAAACTATATAAAAACAACTGAGTAACATATTTTATTAACATTACCTAAGACGTTCTATTAAAGTTTTACTACAAATATCAACTAAAATTGGAAAGTAGAACCTTGTGATTAAAGATGAGGGTAAAAATTTAGAAAGGGCACACCTTTCTCTTCTTTCAGCCGGACCCTCTCCAAAGAGTGTGATGGGCTCCCCCAAGGCTCTAAGGCAAGCCTTGACCTCTGAGTCATCAGTGGAAACATTGATTTGCCGGGCTCGCTTTCTTCTCTCAAACTCGGCTAATACTTCAGCCTGTCGTTCACTGATGTGCTCTTCAATTTCAAACACCTCTCCTATAAAAAGAACAGGCAACATCAACATAATCACCAGATCTTCTTCAAATAGGGGAAAAAATAAATGTCTTATAATTGGAGTCTGTGTATACCTCTAGGAACTAATCTAGTACATAAATTCATAGTTTACTGTTTCTCAGTTTATCAGATTGTGTCAAACACAAAAAACTAAACGGCACAGCTTTAAAAGGCAGGAAAATTGGAGGGGCCTGGGTGGTCAGTTGGTTGAGTTGTCTGACTCTTGATTTTGGCTCAGGTCATGATCCCGGGGTTGTGGGATCAAGCCCTATGTCGGGCACCGCACTGAGTGTGGAGCCTGCTTGGGATTCTTTCTTTCCCTCCTTCCCTCTGACCCCTCCCCTGCTCGCGCACTCACTCTCTCTCTCAAAAATAAAAAATAAAAACAATCTGTACATCACAGTTTCATTTATGAAAAAAATTACAAATTTTTACAGCTTTATTAAATTATTGAAAAACCCAGTTAATAAGGATTACATTTTCTACTTCACACATTTCTAGTTTCATTTCTTTCAAAATAAAAATAACTATTAGTTTTGTGACTTAAAACAGATTTCATTGAGTGTGAAAACTGGAGAACTAAAAGGGGAGAATGGTACAAACCACAGTGGCTTCAAATCAACGCCAGAACTATGTTAGATCTTCAGAAGACAAATGGAATCAATTTGAATTCAAACACATACTTATTAGGGGTGTATGGGTCAGTTAAGCTTGCAACTCAGGTTTACTTTCTGCTTAGGTTCATGAGTTTGAGTCCCACATCGGGCTCTGTGCTGAACAGGGCCCCACCCACTCGAGTTCTCTCTCTCAAAATAAATAAACTTTAATATACACTGAATAAATTCCTGGTAAAATTACTAACAAGTGAATGGAAGAAAAACTGTATAAAAGGTTTTAAGAAAAAGTCTCTCTGGATGTTGCTAACTGGGGTAGGCAAAGGACGGCCTTATAAAGATGCAAATTTAATTGAAAATTTTTTGACATTATAAAACCAAGATAATGAGGGACTCACAATTTGCATCTTACCAGAGGTTATGTTAATATTTCCTGCTTCAATTCCAGCTTTCAGTCCTTCTTTTCCCAAAATCCCAGACTCTCCTTTGGCCAGACGCTCCCTCTCCTTCTCTTCCAAACTTCCGTAATAGATATGTGGTTTCTTCACAACAGGAGCAACTAAGTCATCAGGTGCCTTAGTTTTGGTTGCCTGCTAAATCAAAGACCTGGATTAACTTAAGGCTCAGTCTTAGCAATTCACTAGGCTTCCCCCAAAGGACAGAGCTTCAATCCTATTTCCTCCCCAAAGGACAAGCTGGACACCAGTTAAGGTATCTTCACTGATTGGGTGGGGCGGGGGGGGGTGTCTCTTAATCACTTAGGTTCTGCAGATAGAAAGAGGCTGGAAAAACTAGTGAATTACTTTTGGTAATTTTTCTATCAAAGGTTTGCTTTGGCACATGTTCACATCATTCGGTGGCAGTCTCTTCTTGGGTTTTATGAAACACCCGAGGCTTCGGCTCATCACAGGGGAAAGAAAGGATAACAAATAACCAACGCAATTATTAAGGGGGAACAAGTTAGTTACCGGCCTACACATTTCAAACGTTTTCAGTCGTAAGGCAACAGACATGAAGCTGGAAGGCCTTATTACAATTAAGAAGTCTGACACAGACATACATCTGGGCCACAACACTACTCCCTTTCAGAGCTCCGTTTTTGGACCAGTCGGAAGAGGTATTTACCGTTAGGGGCTGTAGTTAGAGATGCAAATCAACTAAAACACAGGCAAGCACTCAGAGATCAGGAAAACAGGGCTGCGCTAAGGCAGGACCGAGTCTCGCAGCCTTTCACCCCAGTCCTCCACCGCCTTAGCCCGTTCCCGAGCGGCCCCAACCCCCAAGAACACCTTCCCAGCCCCCTTCGCGCTTCTTGCCGGAGTGAGCTGACATCCGTACCGTGGAGGAGGCTCGTGAGGAAGCCATGCCGAGCTCTGGAGCCGCGAAACCCCAGCCGAAGCCGAGATCTGCGTTTCAGACCGTCCACCGCGCGCCCAGCAAAGCGGAAGTACGTCACCGACCGGAAGTGGGCCGAGGGCCGACGCAGCGTCCTGGGTGACGGGTAGCATGATGGGAATCGTAGTAGGCGAGAGTCGTGGCGCCAATCGAAGAGCCTCTAAGGAAAGCGGGAGGAGGACGAGGTTCTGCAGGAGGGAGGTCCAGAGCAGTCTGGGAAGTGTAGTCCAGTGAGCTTAGCAGGAGACTCGCGGTGGGCGCCGGGGTTCCGGGAAGAGGCTGAGCTGGGTTGAAAAGAGGTAGGTGCGTCGAGTCGCGCGGCCCTGGGCTGAACTCCGGTAGCAAATGGAGGGCTTCCGAGGCCGGTTGTCGCTCTTGGCCCTAATAAGAGGGGCTTCACGCCTCCTGAGCGGAGGGCCATGTTGCCATGGACACCCTCTCCCTGGACTCGTGAGTGCCGCTCTGGAGCTGCGGAGGGAGTGCTGTTCTCCGCTGTGGGGACGTTGTCCCTGGGCCTTCCTCTGAGTTGGGTGAATTTTTGGTGTATTTGAGCAGTGGCGACAGATTAGGCTCAAAGAGCCCTCTAGCGCCAAAGTAAAAATAAAGACCCGGAGGAGGAGGTACGGCCTGCTTTTGTTGAAGTTTGTATTCAGCCCGGTCTTTGTGTCTGACTCCGAGTGAGATGATGCCCACGAAAGCGTCAGGTAAACTGAGCCCAGGCAACTCTGCGTGGCCCTGGGTTCCGCTGGGTGCTGGGACATCGGAGATAACAAGGCAAAGGTTTTGCCCCCGTGTTGGGGGTGGAGATGCTTAAACTATTGGTGTTTCTTGAGCTGGACAGCCCGCCCTCCCCTTCCCCGAGGGCAATTACAATAATAATAGCTATTGTTTATTGAGTGTTTACTAAATGCCAAGTCACGTTCTAGGAACTTGCTGTGCATTACGTCGTTCAATCTATGCAACAACAGAGTACAGAAACCTGAGGAAACTAAGGGCCAGTGAAAGATGAAACTAATTGTCCAAGATCAGTGGCGGGTGGCATTAGAATCTCGCCCCCTGCCCTTTGGCCTCCCGAGGGAGCGCTTTTGCCCGTTACTCTGTACTGCCTCCTAGTGGCGAGCTTTTCACAGTTTGCCGAAAAGTGAAGAAAACCTGCAGCAGGGTTTTTCTTCCTTTTAAATATTCTTTCCTCCCTTATTCCCCCCTTGGAACTTTGGCTTCCTCTACCATTTGTTTACATTGAAATCAAGATAGTATTTGATTTCATACAAAGCAATTTTGAAATGTAATGTGCCAGCCGGTTCTGTTCCAAGCTTCCAGGGAGGATACATTTCTTCCTTCGTATACTTCAGAGTCTCTAGCTACTTCCTAGATAGATGTGATAATAATTTATATCTGTACATACTCTTTGAAAGTAAGCTCCACACCCAACATGGGGTTTGAACTCATGACCCTGAGATTAAGACTATGTATGCACTACCTACCGACTGAGCCAGACAGACGCCCCTGTAATTGTACATACTCTAAAGGAGCTTTCACTGACATCATTCTCATTTAATTTTCACCATGTAGTTTTTATAGGAGGCTGACATTTATTAACCAAACTGAACAGCCTCAACTTCATTTTTAATATAGAGCTAATTTTGTCAGCTTCAGAGGGTTTCTGTGTTAAAATAAAAGTCCAAAGAAGGGGAGTGGAAAAGCGTAGCACAGCGTTCAAGAAAAGTTCGTTTCGTCTAATTGGGGTGTCTTAGTTTATTCAACAACACATTTACTGACTGGTTATTATAGATTCACACTACTTGGGGCAATGGAGACTATAAAGATGTTGCCCTCAACAGGTTGTGAACTCAGTTGGGGAGTTTCACTGTCTTTAAGGAAATTGTTTTTTGTTAGCATAAGCATCACCTTGGGTTTTCAGAGTGTTCTTTTGAGCCTCTTGGCGTACTTGTTCTCTCTGCCTGAAATGCCCTTCCTTACCCTCCTTTCTCTGCCTGCCCTTCGCAAGTCAGCTTAGAGATCTCCTCCAGGAAGTCTTCCACATCCCTGTCTACCCCACACTCTGCCCAGACTGGATTGGGTGCCTGTGTGGTGCCATCGTGTTATCCTCATCATCTTATTAGAGTATGTTGCAATTTTCTGTTTACGTGTTTGTTTTCCCCACAGACTGCGACTATGCCTTTCAACTCTGTAGCCGGAGCACGAGAAGTGTTTGTTTAATGAATGACCTGTCCATTTAGGACCTATTTAGACCCTGAGGATAACCCCGTGAATTGTGAGTTATATGGAGTTTGCCTAAAATTTAGTAAACTGATTTCAGTATTCAGGAAATCTCTTACAGATTCACAGATCTCTTACAGTTCTCGCACAGAGCTGAACAACTTTAACGGCCGTGTACTCTCCCACTAACTATACCGAATTAAGATGTGATCATTTATTTATTTAATTTATTTTTAAGATGTGATATTTTAACTTTATTCTCTAAGGTGGAATGTTTTTTTAAATGTGACTGGAGCATAAGATTAAGGCGATTATTACCTAGAATTCTCTTTTATAGGCAGCTTGCTCTTTTTTTTTTCCTTGAAAACTGTTTTTTTTGGAATTGCGGAGTTACAGATCTCCATCATGTAATAATCATGACATCAAAGTGTCTGTGTGAACCCAAATGAGTCTTTTGTATCACTGTTCATTTAGCATGCATGCTGACAAATTGATCTTGTATTTGTAGCTGAGGTTTTTCCCCTCCAGTTTTTCCTCCTCTGCTATTTCTAATAGCTGACGGTTCACCGGGTCTGGCCCTTGGGGTTGATCTCATTATGCTGCGGCGAAAACCAACCCGCCTGGAGCTGAAGCTTGATGACATCGAGGAGTTTGAGAGCATTCGAAAGGACCTGGAGGTAAGAATACAACTTTTGAACCCTTAGGGATATTTAAAACAATAGCTCTTAACTTTTGAACTCCAGACGCTTAGACCAACAGCTTATTTGAAACCTCTATTTGGATGCTTTACAGGCATCTCAGACTTAATGTGTTAGTTTCCTGTGGCTTGCTATAACAAATTACCACAAAATTGGTGGTTTAAAACAACAGAAATCTATTTTTTTACCATTCTGTAGGCCAGAAATCTGAAATCAGTGTGAGTGGTCCCAAATCAAGGTGTCAGCAGGACCCATGCTCCCTCCAGAGGCTCTGGAGGAGAATCTGTTCCTTGACCCTCAGCTTCTGGTAGCCACTGGTATTCCTTGACTTGTGGCTACATCACTTCAATCTCTGTGTCCACAATCACATTGTTTTCTCTTGTTCTGTCTGTGAAATCTCCCTTGGCCCTCTCTTACAAGGATACATGTGATGGCGTTTAGGGCCCACCCAGATAATTCAGGATAATGTCTCCATTTCAAGATCCTTATCACATCTGCAAAGACCCTTTTCCCATGTAAGGCAACATTTAGAGGTTCAGGGATTAGGACCTAAGAGCTTTGGAGGTCACCGTTCAGCCTACTGAACTGAACACGTTAGAACAAAAAACCTCTTGATTTTTTTCCTCAAGGCGGTTCCACCTCAGTGTTCCCTTGTGGGTATCTATATAGATGCTCGAGCCAGAAATCTAGGAGTCACTCCTGAGTTCTAGCTTTTCCTTACCCTTTATTTTTTCCCTGTGCGTCTCCACGGTTACAACCCCAGTCCAAGTAGCCATCATCTTTCTCTGTACAATCTCAGTTGCGTCTTAAATGGTCTTCCTACTTGCATTTTAGTTTCGTTAATCCATTCTCCATCAGGTTTCTAGAATGATCTTTAAAAATTTTCAGATCATGTCATTCCCCTGCTTAAAACTACTCATGGTTTCCTGCACATAGAATAAAATCTCAGTTCCTTACCATGGCCTACAAGATTTGGTATGTTCTGGCCCCTCGGGTTTTACCTCCTGCCATTCTTTGCTTTGGTCTCTGTACCCCAGGCACACTGGCTTTCTTCCATTTCCTTGAATATGCCAAGCTATTTTATCACTCGTGGCCTTTGCCCATGTTATTTTCCTCTCCCCCTTTCTTCATGTCTGTTTAAATGTCACTTTCTCAGTCTGAGATGCTGCTTCTGACCTATCCCAAGTTAAGGGTGTCATTCCCATCATGCTGTCACCATCTCACTAGGGTCTCTCAAAGCACTCTATTCTTTTACTTTACAGCATTTGTTATAATTTACAGTGATTTGCTTATTGTAAAAGAATTTATATTAGGAGCCTTGATTGTAGAAATCATGTCTGTCTGCTTCACTGTTGAGTTCCCAGCGTCTGGTATGATGGTAGGAACTCCGTATGTTTTGTTTTGTTTTGTTTTGTTTTTAAGTAGGCTCCACGTGGGGCTTAAACTCATGCCCCTGAGATCAAGACCTAAGTTGAGATCAAGAGTCAGACACTTAACCGACTGAGCCACTCAGGTGCCCCTCAGTATGTATTTTTAAGTGTAGCTTATCCCCCAGTATTAGATGTCCATTGATAAGACTTAAATTCTTTAGTAACCCTCAGAATAACTCCTTGACTCCTTAGGATGGTGTACAAGGCCCTTTGTGGCGTAGTCCTTGCTCATCTCTCCACTTTATCTTCCACTGACAAGTTATCTTTAATCTCAGTGCCTCTGCACACTCAGTTCTCTTTCCCTGAAATGCCCTTTCAGTATGGTTTAAACTTCAGCTGGAATGAGTCTCATAAAGTGTTGGCATACTGAACTTTGACTCTGCAGAATCAGCTCACTATTGAGTCAGTCTTTCTACTAAAGGCAATTATCCAGTGAGTTTGACCTGTTTTAGAGCAACTTAGGAATAGTTTTGCCTTAAACTAAACTTAAATGAAACCTATAGAAACTGGTATTTCATTTGTTACTGAAATTAGTTTAATTACATTTTGATGACTCTGGATTCTGAAACAGTCAGCAGTTATTCATGGTGGGAAGCCTTTTAAATGATTTCATTCCATTTGGACATTCTCAGTTTCTCATGGCTTATAAAATGATAGTATCCTTTGCCTTTTAACCTGTTTTCACTAAGGTATTTGGGGTGAACTTTGTAATGTTACTTATTGGTAATGTAGACTAACTAGAGAGTAACTCGGAAAGGTCATTTTATATACACACATACATATATATGTATAAAGTAACATCTTATTCAGTGTACTTCTATGATCTTGGCACTTACATGCGGAGTTCATTAGTAAGTGGTGAATAATAGTGGGGATTCCAGTGGCTAGAGTAGTCACTCTCCTAATGCACACTGGATAAAACGTTTGTTCATGCTCTCAGGGGATGTTATTATCTAATACCATCTTTATAGTTAGGTAGTAGTAGTTATGGGATCAGGGTTAGTCTGTCTTTGAAAATGATCAAACTGAGGGGCACCTGGCTGGCTTAGTCGGTGGAGCATGCAACTTTTGATCTCGAGGTTGTGAGTTCAAGCCCCACGTTGGGTGTAGGGATTACTTAAAAAATAAAAAAAAAAAAGTGACCAAACCAAGACATGGACTTGAATTCTGCAGTCACTTGTGATGTAAGAGCCAACCCTTTTACCTGAAAACGAAATGAAACCTTGAAACACAGGCCTTTTGATAAGATAGCACAAAACCTTGTATTCCTGCGTTACATTTAATCTCATGGTGTTAGGGAAACTGTTAATTTCTGGTGGCTATTGCTTTACCACTTAATTTTTCCATCTGTTCTCTTGAATAATACATTTACTGAAACACCCTTCTCTCCCTCTTGTCTACCAACTCTTTTTTTTTTTTCTTGTTTTATTGAGGAGTAACATACATCACTGTGTAAGTTTAAGACGTAGAGGATGATGGTGTGATTGACAGATATTGTGAAATGATGACCACAGTACGTTCAGCTAACATCCATCTTCTCATTATTATTTATCTTTCTAATTGCAGCTTCCTGCTCTGAAGCTGTACCATTGCACACCCAATTCTTCCTTCTTTGTGTCTCTTTGGTAGTGTGGACTTTCCTCTGTCATAGCCATGATCACCCTGTGTTGTCACTGTCTGTTTACCTGTTTCCCAGTTAGACTGTGACATCCTGGAGGGTAGGGGTTATATCTTTTATCACTATATCCCTGTATCCCCCTTGTACCCTTATTATCCATTTAAACCTAGGATTTCAGCTTATTATTCCATAGACCTTAACCCTAGACTTTACCATATGCCTAGTGCATGGTAGGTGCTAAATGTTTGGTAATGGAAAGAATGTTGCCTAAATCCTAAAACTTTTATACTTTCAGAACCGTAAGAAACAAAAGGAAGAAGTGGATGTCGTAGGAATCAGTGATGGAGAAGGTGCCATTGGGCTCAGCAGTGACCCCAAGAACCGGGAACAAATGATTAATGATCGAATTGGTTATAAACCCCAACCCAAGCCCAACAATCGTTCATCTCAATTTGGAAGTTTTGAATTTTAGAGGCAGATTATCTTGCATGCCAGAGCCCTGGAATGGAGTAAAATGATGGCAGAAGTACAAATAAGGTTTAGAGAATTGAGTGCTTGAAGTCAAGCAGAATGTTTTACTCCTGCAGAGAAATACTTCTGCATGAGATAACTAATGCTTACCTTTCACTCTAAGTGGAAATCCAAACTCTAGTTTATCTCTGGAAAATTTGACTCTATAAAACTTGTCTGACTTTTGTTTTTAAAAATAAATCTATTTTTGGAAAAGTGTGCAACACCCTTAATGAAGTATTAAGAATAGTACTGTTAACCTCAAGACTTTGAAAGGTAATTGCTCCAAGAGGTGACATCATTCTTCCCACCTTTACTGAGTGTCTAAACACAGGACACTTGCAGTCACGGACTCATTCAACTTGTCTCTTCAGCAAGTATTTATTGAGTTTCTGTTATGTGCCAGGACCATTTTAGGCATTTAGTAACATCAGTGAACAAAATCCAAGATCTCTGCCCTTGTGGAGATTAGATTCTAGTGATTTTGTATAAATGTGATCAAGCTGTGGGTTTCCAGAATCTGTTTACAGAATGGCTTTGTAGCTAGTGTGGGCATAATTTGGAGGGGGACAGGCAGTGGAGGGAAATATGATAATAGGAATGCTAACAATATTCCCATCATTCCAATTTGCCATCCTTTTCCAACTTGCCTAAGAATTTTTGCCACCAGGAGCTAATCTGAGAGGGTAATTTAGAATCGGAGGGGAGGAGGGGTGCCTGGCTGGCTCAGGAGCATGTGACTCCATCTCGGGGTTGTGAGTTCAAGCCCCACATTGGGTGTAGAGATTACTAAAAAAAAAACAAAAACAAAAAAACCTTAAAAAAAATCACGTCCTATTGTTTTCACTGTTTCATTCAACTACAGTGAATTGCCAACTGTGGTAGAAGGAGCCTCGAGAGTCATCAGTTTTTAATTTTATTTATTTATTTTGAGAGACTGTGCATGCATGCACACACTTGAGCAGGGGAGGGGCTGAGAGGGAGAGAATCCCAAGCAGGCTCCTCATTGTCAGTGCAGAACCCAACGTGGGGCACAAACTCATGAGCTGTGAGATCATGATCTGAAATCAAGAGTCAGATGCTTAATTGAGCCATCCAGGCGCCCCTAGAATCATCAGTTCTGAAGAGACCCTTTGGCAAGATTTTACCCAGTTCTAGGGGTAGTTGAAGGCTGGGTAAAAAGATTATGGGAGAGGCAGAGCACCTGGGTGGCTCAGTCGGTTGAGTGTCCAACTTTGGCTCAGGTCATGATTTCACAGTTCATTTCAAGCCCCACATTGAGCTCACTACTGTCAGCACAGAGCCCGCTTCAGATCCTCTGTCCCCCTCTCTCTGCCCCTCCCCCACTTGTGCATGCACCCTCTCTCTCAAAAATAAACATTAAAAAAATGCACATGGGAGAGGCAGTGATAGAAAAGGATATATAGTTCTCTTTCTCCAACTGTTCTTTCAAAACCTTTATACTTCCAGTTTGATAAAAGACCTTCAATTCTGTTATGGTCTTAAAGACAGAGCAAGAGTCAGGCTCCAGATAGGGAAATTGAGTACATTACCTCGAAGCCTGCAAAGGCCAGGATAGAAGAGAAAAAAAAAGGCGGGGTGGGGGAGGGGAGAGAAACTAGCTTCTGTCTTAAGCTGTCACTTCCCAGCATGAATAGGCACAGAAGCATGAAAACATTGAGCCTCCTTAATTTCATCTTCCCTCCTAATCAGCCAATACTCAGAGGGCTGTATATGTAAAGACACTGTATGGAGTGCGTTATACAGATTATCTCATTTAATCTTTAACTCCTGTGAGAGTACTAGATCCTCATTTTACAAAAGGGGAAACTAATGCTCAGCTATTAAGGGGTAGAGCTGAGATTTGAACCCAAGCATATTGATTTCTGAACCCATGTCAAAACTTTATGGCTACACTGCTCTCCTAGTCTCCCCCTGCTGGGTCTAGAATGTGAGGCTATCAGGGGCAGAGTGAGAGGATGCCATTCCAGTTCGCAGGAAATTTCCATGCCATTTTTCGTATACAGGAGACATTTACCAGATGAGTACATAAGGGCTTATTGCAGCATAAATCCTTTTAGACACCACTAAAACCCCATACATAAATTGTTATTCCTTAGGTCCTAGTGTTCATTTCTAGAAAATGGTCAGGTGCTCGTGAAGAGATACTAACCTCATCCCGAAGAGCTTACCTTTCAGTTCCTGAAAGCTGGAGTAAAAATCATCAAAAATACACTTACTATCGTCCAGTTGCCTATTAAGTGCTAGGTGGCTTATACATATTGCTCCCAAGTTGAAAATGGTACCATTATTGCCTTTTTATAAATGAGAACACTAAGGTTTAGGGATTATCAAAATCACTTGCCTAAGGTCACACTTCTGTTTTTTTTTAAATTTTATTTTCGAGAGAGTATGAGCAGGGGAGGGGCAGAAAGAGGGAGACAGAATCCGAGGCAGGCTCCAAGCTCTGAGCTGTCAGCACAGAGCCCAACACAGGGTTCGAACCCACGAACCGTGAGATCATGACCCAGGCCAAAGTTGGAGCTTAACCACCTGAGCCACCCACGTGCCCCAAGGTCACACTTCTGGTAAGTGGGGGAGCCAAGATTCAAACCCAGGTATGCTGGACTCCAAAGTCCATGTTCCTCATACTACACTATGGAGGTGACTAGGGATGGTCCTGGATGGTAAGATGCTTTCTGGGGGCCAGTGAGTAGGAATGGCAGATAACAGCAGCGTTCTGGCATTTCTGAAGGGATAGGCAGGGCCAGTGCTCACTTCAAGCCTTGGTCGTGAAGATCCTAGAGGCCCAACTCAGGGCCTCTTGCCCAATAGCATAAACACCGAAGAAGAGATTAGGATATGGTGGGTTAGCTTTTAAATTCAGGAATCCGTGGTATGCTGAGTTATTTGCAGCTTCATGAAGACCCTGCCTCCTGTGAGAAATGTCATGTAGATCTTCTGGCATGTACTCGCTCGTCATTTTAAGGAGAGTAGGATGAAAATGTAAAGGGATCAAAACACTTAAAAGTCTGACATCTTAAAAATTGATGGTAATGGCCAACAAAAAGACCACTTACTCTACTGTCACTCTGGGCAGAAAGACATGCATAGAATCACAAAATCAAAATATTTATTTTGTTCTTTTACATATGACAGTGTTAAAACATTCCTACTACAGCAATACTACTCTCCAGGAGCTTACAATCTAAAACGGTCAACATTAATTGTAGACTCAGTGATTAAGGCATTATATCAAATGCAGACTTTGTATCTTTAGATGTATCTTCTGAAAGAAGCAGCTGGAGAGAGCAGGATCAAAATTAAAGGACATGAACATGTAACCCCTGCCCCCTCCCCTTCCAGCTCCTTATAAGAAACTCTGTGGCTAGATCCCAAGCCCAGAGCCTCAGTCTGAAATAGAATTCCAGACAGTCCTACCATAGAAGTAGTGAAGAAACCTTAATTTTTCATTTGCTGTTGGACACAGAGGATTCCCTGTTCGTGGACAACAAGGGGCTGAGTGTTCCTCCAACATAGACTGGAGACAGCACCTAAGATTCTGGGACTCTGCAGGTGGTACTAGTAGGCAGCCCTTTACTCAGCTTTTTATAGACATTCCGGCAGAACAACTTCTCCTCAACGCGTGCTTAAGGGGTTTTACAACTTCTGACAGGTATCTAGATCCCCTGCACAGCTATGTCCACTGCATCAGGAGGGCTAAGGAGATTAATAAACCAGATACATGGGATTAAAGACTGAAAAGACAGAAAGGGAAAGAAAAGCCAAAGAAATGGCGATACAGGCTTCTAAGAGATGTTGAACAGGGAAGGAAAAGAAATTTGGATCCAGAAGGAACAAAGAAGTCAGGCACTAAATTGATGAACAGAGATACACAAATCAAAGTCAATGAGATCATTAACACAATCCAAGAGCTCAAGAAAGATGGAATTTAAGGTTTCAATTGTTTCTCCTTCACTAGCTTCTTCCTTTGGCAACCTAATCTAAGAATTGCTGGAATTCAGGTTTTACATGACACTCGATCTTGAATACCTGAAGACCTATCCCCAACTGATGTTTCTCTGTTGAGTTTCAAACTCACAGCACTTTGTCTTAACTGGCCTCGATTTTTCTTACCTTACTGATAAAGTCCTGTTTCTGAAAAGGATATTTTATAGCAGCTCATGCCAAGATTTCCAGAGAGCACCAGGGTCACTATTAAACATTGAGTCTTATTTTCTCATGGTTTTATTATTCCTTGGCTTCTGAGATAATAACAGGCTATTTACACCTTCCTGTTGGACTCTGTCGCTACCTGTCATTCACTCCACTCTTGCTAAATATCAGCACAAGTGGTTGGAATGAGAGAAAAGCACAAAACTCTAAATCTTGGTTCTTAGATTTTACCCTCGATCCAGGAAGCTGATAACCCTCTCTTGATTTAAAGCCATGGAAGTACACATTCCTTGCCCTCCAATATTTAACTGGCACCCACAGAGAAAGTACAAACTTCAAAACCACAACAGAGACCAACAGAATAGTTGTGTTTTGTCTCCTCTGCCCTGAGGCACGATTGGAGTCTAGCACCAAGGAGGGCAGGATTTAGACTAGCACAGGAAGAGTCACTTCATGCAGGTAGTTTGGACTGGGAACGAGACTGCAGTGTAACCTAACAACTGAACAGAATAAAAACCCAGTGTGGTTCTTCATTGAGAAAAAGAGGTTTTGGTCACATGTGATCTAATGAAACCCCAGAGAGTAACGAAGATGGTCATGTAGAAGATGAGGACCTGCTTGGTGTGGACATGGATGCTGGAGGCTGAGGAAAATCTGATGATCAGCAGACCATACCCTAAACCTCTCCAAAGAGAGGGCTGGGCTTTTGCCCTTCTGACCCATGACTAGCTGATTTTATACTGCAGCTCAAAGGTCTTCCTCAATCTTCAAGCTACTTCTAAGAAACCACAGACCTTTAAAAATAAAGACTAGTGATTTCATACATACTGATAAAAGTTACTTTGGCTATAGCCCTTGGGCACACATACACACAGCTGGAGCAGAATAGACGTTTCTGGAATGATTAAGTATTGACCAGCAGCATTCAGTACACGAGTTAAGCTTAGACATATCACCTACCACCAGCAATTCAAACTCCTGTGCCCAATACCAGGTAGCTCACCACACCAGGTGACACTTCCTTAGTTTTAAAACAGAGATTTTCAAAGCGTGGTCCCCTGACCATCAGCAGAATCATCTCCTGGGAACTTGTTAGAAATGCCAATTTTGGGGCTCTGGGTTGAGGCCCAGAAGCTAGTGCTCTAACAAGCCCTTCGGGTGATTCTGATGCATGCTCAAGTTTGAAAACCACTGGTTTAGAGGCCAACATAAGAAAACAATAACGAAAGAAAATGATTCAAACTCTTGATTCATTCAGCTGTGACAATCCAAGGTACCAAGTCAAAGTATCAATGGTTTTATTTTAAAATATCTATTTCTATTTTCTCAAATTGATTGTCATCTTTTTTTTTTGATTGACAAGTTCATTCTAATCAAAATGTCAAGTAGGAACACAAGTTCATGAGCCAGCCACCTAAGAATGCACACTTCTGCACGCCCCAGCCCTGTGTTTAGTCTCAAACCACCCTTCTACACACTACAAAGATTCTGACGCAACACATCACAACTAGTGAAAGGCACAATGTATTTCACACTTATCGAATCCAAAGACTGGAACTCACTTTCAAGTGTTAAGTTTGGGTTCTGGGTTTAGTTGGGCCAGAATTTCCCTCAGCTTCCATCAATCCTAGCTGAATAGAATCTCCTTCCATCACCGACCCAGGAGAAACCCACCAAATTCACACACTGTCTGTTAACAAAATAAAAACAGAGGACTAAAAAAGGAAGCAGGTGATCAAGTCTTGAATAGAAAGCTACCTGGCTTGGACAAGAACATGTAACTTGGATCTAAGATGATGAGGGAGGCGAGATTCTGAGGGAATCTCAGATCATTAGAAAAAACCCAGGGAGGTTATCACCTTAGCTCAGAGACTAAAAGCTAAGCCTCTGTTGAGTAGGGGTTTGTGTGTGTGTGTGTGTGTGTGTGTGTGTGTGAGAGAGAGAGAGAGAGAGAGAGAGAGAGAGAGAGAGAGAGAGAAAGGAAATAAGGAGCAAGAAGGGAAGATTGGAGTAGGAATCATGTCTTTCAGTCTTGAACTGCTTCCCACTGCAATCGATAAGGCCGCACCATGGAGTTGAACGCTAATGGCAATGCTCTGTGATGTCCACCACCACTGCCTTCTTCCAGCTGAAGAGAAAGTATCCTGTGCCAGCCCCCGCTGCTACTGCAATGCAGAGGTACCCGTTGTAGGTCATGAAGATGAGCATGAGGAAGTAGCTGATGACCACTTGGATGATATGCAGCACTGTCTGCAGGAGGTGGGGAAAGCTCAGCATCTGTTGCCTGGAGAACAAAGAGGAACATAGCAATCAGGGACCCTGAGCAGTGTCTGGGCAGCTCAAGAGAAAGGGGGACAGTTCTGGTCACGAGCTCAGCTTGAACTGGACTCCTCACAGCCATCCAGGCAACTCATGGCTTCTTTGTGTATGTATGTTGTATACAGTTCCTGGAGTGAAACATGATAGGGCTGCCGGGTTAATAAGGATCGGCCAGATACAGTTCTATGTTCGCAGGAGGAGGAGAGGAAGGAGGACTAATTCCCTAACTTACCTCTACCATGGATCCCAAAACAGAAGCCCTAAACCCTCCCATACTTATTTGAACATTTTCAGGCCTTCCACCTTTGCAAAGTTCACATTCTAAAAAACAGAAATAGAATCAAGGGTTGGGTAGTATAGTACAAAGTATTTACAAGGGATCAGGAGGCGTGGCTATCCCCTCTGTCACTTACCAGCTCTGTCACCTTAGGTAAGTCACAACATGTTTGGGCCTCAATAATACTGCGCTTGCTTGAAAGCAGCATATTGGTCTATAAGAGTCTTCAAGGACTCCAATTTATTTCAGTTTTTTTTTTTTTTAACTTATTTTCAAAGAGAGAGAGAGAGAGAGAGAGAGAGAGAGAGCGAGCATGGGCGTGCATGAGTAGTGGAAAGGCATAGCCAGAGGGAGGGCCAGAATCTCAAGCAGGCTCCACACCACCAGCACAGAGTCCGATGCAGGGTTCGAATGCATGGACCGTGAGATCATGACCTGAGCTGAAATCAAGAGTCGGACGCTTAACCTATGGAATCACGCAGGCACCCCTCCGATTTAGTTTTTAGGACCTACATTTCTATTAAAACTCAAAAATCTTGAAAGGCATTTGCCAATCTGTGGGGAAAAACCAGCAGTAATCTAAATACTTTCTTTGACGGAATACAGGTTTTCTATATAGTCTTACACTGTAAACCAAATGAGACTAGAGCTGGGTAGATATAGAATCACCAGTAACTCAAGAAGAGGGCTATTGCTCATAAAAGAGCTGCTTTGCTGCTTAACTAATCCAGCTCTCCAGAAATTCCCTCTGGATCTGGTTCAGTCTTCTTACCCAACAGTTTTGTGTGTCTCCATAAGGATGGTTCCATTTGGTCCTGGGACAGGCATGGAATTGTAGCGGATGCTGACTTGTGACTTACGCAGTAGGCTCTCTCGGGCTATCTTGAGTCCTTCATAGAACATTGCTAGTAAAAACACTGCCACGAAAGCTCCCGCCATTTCTAAGTAGGGAAGGAAAAGATGGTGGTATGGTCAAACATGCAAAATCACTAGGTGGTGTGCTGTCCAAGCTAGAGAGACAACATAAAAAAAGGCACCTTTCAGTGTCTGAACACATTACATTGTTACCTCTCTACTGCGCAGATAGAAGAGAATAGCAAAGACGGTGGGTGTGACGGTGTTAGTGAAAACCATTGCCTCCACTGAGGAACCTACTCATTTTCTGATTATGATACAAAAAAAATCATCTGAACAACAATAACCTTTAGGTCTGGCTGCTTGATGTCATAAATTTGCTGAACCACACAACATAGAGTACGCAAAAGGGGAATAAGACAACATTGTAAAGTGCTATTTCCTTGAGCAAAGAGAAAAAAAGAGACCTAAATCCAGAAACAGACTCTTCAGGTGGCTGCGTGGCTCAGTAAGTTAAGTGTCTAACTCTTGCTTTTGACTCAGGTCATGATATCGTAGTTCATGAGTTCAAGCCCCGTGTTGGTTGGACTCTGCACCGAGTGGAGCCTGCTTGGGATTCTCTCTCTCTCTCTCTCTCTCTCTCTCTCTCTCTGTCTTTGTCTGCCCCTCCTCCACTTGCATGTGCTCTCTCTCTCTCCCCTGGCTCTCAAAATAAATCAGGTAACTTAAAAAAAAAAAAAAACACATTGTAAAACAAATATTTTTAACGTTTATTTATTTTTGAGATGGGGGAGCGGGGAGGGGACGTGGGGGAGGGCAGCGAGAAGAGGACAGGGGATCTGAAGCGGGCTCAGCTCTGTGCTAACAACAGAGAGGCTGATGTGGGGCTGAGCCGAAGTCAGATACTTAACTAACTGAGCCACCCAGGCACCCGAAAACAGACTCAGCTATAGAGAACAAGCTGATGGTTACTAGAGGGGAGGGGGTTGAGGGGGGGATGGGTGAAAAAGGTGATGGGGATTATGGAATACACTTGTGACGAGCACAGGGCGTTGTATGGAACTGCCGAATCGTTGTATCGTACACCTGAAACTAATATAAGACTGTACGTTAAGGGGCGCCTGGGTGGCGCAGTCGGTTAAGCGTCCGACTTCAGCCAGGTCACGATCTCGCGGTCCGTGAGTTCGAGCCCCGCGTCAGGCTCTGGACTGATGGCTCGGAGCCTGGAGCCTGTTTCCGATTCTGTGTCTCCCTCTTTCTCTGCCCCTCCCCCGTTCATGCTCTGTCTCTCTCTGTCCCAAAAATAAATAAAAAACGTTTAAAAAAAAATTAAAAAAAAAAGACTGTACGTTAAGTAACTAGAATTTTAAGAACTTAAAAACAAAGTGCTATTTCTTTCTTCTAAAGTTTATTTATTTTGAGAGAGAGAGAGAGAGAGAGAGAGAGAAAGAGAGAGAGAGAGAGAGAGAGAGACAGAGAGAGAGAGAGACAGAGAGAGAGAGAAAGAGAGACAGAGCGCACAAATGGGGGAGGGACAGAGAGAGAGAATCCCAAGCAGGCTCTGCACTGACAGTGCAGAGCCCAACGCGGGGCTCAAAGTCACTAACTGTGAGATCATGACCTGAGCCAAAATCAAGAGATGGCACTTAACTGACTGAGACACCCAGGAACCCCAATAAAGTGCTATTTCTTGAATAAACATTTTAGTTCTAAGTCTTTCACATTGTTAATAATCATACGAATATACTCAAACTCCAGATTTAACACACTACTTGAACTAAATGCTTCCCCTTTTCTCCAAATTGATTTTGTGGCTCCAAAGATATACCTTATGAAAGCAGTTTAACTGATGATTGAGCTTGAGCAATTTGAATTTAAGGCATACCCACTTAACATTACAGACACACAGAAATGGGTATTAGTTATCTGCAAAGTAGGAATGACCCTAAGATGAGCCATGCCAAGAATCAGGAATGATGTAGACCAGTTTGGTATGCTAGAAAGAGCACAGGAGTAGGGAGGTCTAGAAAGTCTAGATCCCTGTCCTATCTCTGACATACTAATGCTATGTGATTTAGGGCTAATCATTTCAGCATTTGACCCTTAATGTATCTATCCATATAAAATGGAAGGACTATACTGGATCAATAGTTTTCTACCTAGGGTTATTTTGTGGTTTATGCAAAATGCTTATGTCATTTTTCTAAATGTTTATTTTTGAGGGGGCAGGGGGGAAGAGAGAGAGAGAGAGAGAGAGAGAGAGACGCAGACAGAGAATCTGAAGCAGGCTCCATACTATCAGCGCAAAGCCCAATGTGGGGCTTGAACCCACAAACTGTGAGATCATGACCTGAGCTGAAGTCAGATGCTTAACCGACTGAGCCACCCAGGCACCCCCTTATGTCATTTTACCTTGACTATAGTCTTACGTCCAGGATCAATAACCTATCAAATAAGGAAGCACTCTAGAAAAGGATGAAAGGAAATGGATTGCAAAAAAGACTCCTATCTGGTATCTAAACAATTATTTTTCAGAAACTCTAAAACATGTTATTTAAGGAAGGTTTACTGTAGGACCAAAATAAGCATTGTGTATCCTTACCTTCTAGGCAGTTAATAGGAAGATGATTATGTATCATAACCATAACCATTCAGTAATTATGGCAGAAAAAGCTGCTGGGTTTCTAGATTCTTTGTCACTGCCTCTCATGTGTCATTCTCGAATACCACCTGATGATGAAGGTTTACTCACCTCCAGCTGTATTGATCACCAAACCAGAAAATAACAGTTCCACATTCTTAAAGCCAAAGTAGAAGGTCATAGACTGCCAGAAAACCAAAACAAGTCAATTAGAGATTTCAGGTAAAGAAGCTTAGAGCATTTGAAAGTATCAGTTCTGGATTGTAAGAGACCTTCACTGAAGTGGGAGGCTCTCTACTTCATTTTAGCACAATCACCACAGACACGCTCTACAAGTATTCTTCCTTGTCCCCACCACCAACTTCTCTCTCTCTTTCTAATTTTAATTCCAGTGTAGTCAACAGACGGTGTTCTATTAGTTTCGGGTACACAATATAGTGACTCAACAATTCTACACATTACTCAGCGCTCATCGTGATAAATGCACTGTCCTTTTCTCTTTTCCACACAAAGCAGAACTTAATTCAGAAAAGGGTCAATTTTGAATGGAAGAAATACACAAGAGCCCCAGAAATCCTGGTTCTGGTGTGGCTCTGAAATTAACCTGCCACGTGGTCTTGGGCAAATCACTGGTCTTGTCTGAGTCCGTCTCAGCTTTTCCTCATCAGTAAACTGATCTTTAAAGATGATAACTTGCCAGTCTATTACCCAAGTGGGGGTAAAAGGGCCGCCTCTCCTGAGGTACTCACCATCATCATACCGTCCATTCCCCCGCCATGAGAGTGGTGGGCCGAAGTAGTCGGGTGGTGGTGGTGGTGAGGAGGCACCGTTGTACTGTTGTCAGCCATATGGCTTGTGCCCGTATGGTGGGAATGGTCCACGATTGCAGGAAAAGTTGAGACTCGGCAGAAGATTCTTTAAAGAAAAAGAATTATATATACTGACTTCATGATATAAAATCTTGATTATCTTTTAAATTTTGTTATTTTTATACACCTTATTCTTTAAATGTTTGTTTATTTTGAAAGAGAGAGAGAGAGAGAGAGAGAGAACGAGTGGGGGAGGGGCAGAGACAGAGGGAGACAGGATTTGAAGCAGGCTCCAGGCTCTGAGCTGTCAGCACAGAGGCAGATGTGGGGCTTGAACCCTCAAACTGTAAGATCATGACCTGAGCCGAAGTTGGACGCTTAACGGACTGAGCCACCCAGGTGCCCCTAAAATCTTGATTCTTGATAACTATTTGTTTATGTGGGATTTCATCCAATAGAGATTACCTTTGAGGACTGGTGCACAAGGGATTTGTGCCTAGGGTTTCAGAAACTTAACCCTTACTCTACAGAATTGTTCTTTTGATAGGTATGTTCGAAGTACATCTAAATTTAAACATAAAAAGAAAAGTAGTTTCTTTGGGTTGCAAGAAACAATTTGTATAATGGACAGATTGATGTCATTAATGAAATTTAACTTCTCTAAGGCTTTCTAACCATAAATGTCAGTAGATTAAAAAAAAAAAAAGTACTTCAAATAATTCACCTAATTGGATGGCCTGTGTTTTATCAAGATATTAAGAATACGTTTTCACGTATAGGACAACCAGCCTTCAGCTAATTTAAACTTGAAGAAAAGGTCTATTACTGCCCTAGGCAAGCAATGTGCTCAGAAGATACAATTTCAATCTTAGCTGAGCATTAGAGCTAAGAACACTGAAAACAGGTATAAATTGAATATTCTATATTAAATTAAGTCCAGACGACTGGATATTCAGCCTTGTGTCTTTACTGTCACATTACTGGTTTACTGCAAAAGTCCACCTGGGACATAAACCAAGGAGCAAAAACTCCTGTAGCTGGGGTCGGGGTAGAGAGTGGGAAGCTGAGAGTGAGGTGTTGGTGGATTCTCTTTATGTGTCCCTCAACTCCAGTCTGTGGAGGAAAAGCGTGCTTTAGAAATTCCTGAGCCTGAGTGTGCCTCTCATTCAATCAATCAATATTTATCAAGCTCCTACTATGTGCCAAACTCTGAGCTAAGTGCTAGTGATTCTGTGAATAAGACAAACAAGGTACCTCATGGAGAGAGAAATGACAAAGTAAACAGAACAATTTCATGGTGTGATTAGTGCTGTGAAGGAAATAGGGTAATATGGCAGCATTATTAGGAGGTGGAAAAAGGCATATCTTAGACCAGGAAATCTTTTTAGATTCAGGGAGTTATGTATGTCTAACTTAAAAGCACAAATATTCAGTCACCTATTTTCCCCTCTTCAAACTCCCGTCTCATGATTCTATGACAGCAAGCTTAAGAAACAGGCTTGTATTTCCAGCAAAAGACGAGGCAAAGTATCAGTAAGGGATAATCAAAGTTCAATTCTGAATTTAAGTAATTTTCATGCCAGACACTATATTATTTCATAATTATAGAGCTTGACAATCTGGTATTATTAATACCATGGACATAAAGGACATTTGTAACAGGCTCTTTGTCCATAAAATTTTTATAGCACAGAGTAAAAACAGAATACACACACACAAAATCAACACGACAGCACCCAGAAAATTTCAGTGATGGGAGAAATATAAGTGGGCAGCAGTTTTCGGATAAAAGAATCATGGTAGAAGGGAGAGAGCATTGGTATCTGAGTGATGACAGATTATAGTTTTTGAGCCGAGCAAGTGCAGTGAAGCAAGCATGAGAAGACTTTTGCCAGCCAGAAAGACTGAGAACACATCCTCATAAAGAGACTCAAGTACAAGTCACAATTTGTTCTCTTCCAATAAGAGTTTGAAAAGTGATTATAACAAAAGAAAACCATAAAGGATAACTTCATTTCACATAATCAACCCGAATCCTGGCCACTGATTCAGCGATTATTTGCAGTGTCTTCTGGTGTAAAAGACTGAGGGAAATAAGATACAGAGATGAACCAGACATACAGTCTTTCTCCAAGGAGCCTCAATGCTAAAAGCTAAACAGGGAAACCGAACAGTTTTAATTTTTCATTTTGGGCATAAGAAGACATGTAAAGAGCAGTTTAAAAAGCAAGATCTTAGCACCACAAACTAAAGATTTGCACCCTTGAAATCCTTGATGAACTTTCACATATTCTTCCCATTAACATTTTAAGACCCACAGGTTCCTACTTGTTTAGGTACCTCATTATAGTTAGAGACACCTGCTCAATGAAGACCTATCATCAAATCTCTTCAGACATATCACTGGCCCGATAATTCATCTGTCCAAATCTAAAGAACGCCTTTCAAAGTATGCACCTGTTTTAAATGTCATCTTCGTAGGATAAATTTCACTTTCAAACATACTAGGAAATAGAATCTATTTTCTTTCATTGTGAGTGGACAATAGATTTCTTGTAATGGAATCCTATGCAAGGCTTGCCCCATAGTGTATGAATAGGAAGGTACAAATCTGGTGGATTAATGTATACACATACACTGCAGACACAAACTCAAACCAATCCTGGGCTCGCTACAAGTCTGTTCCAGCAAAAATGCCATGGGAATATATATATATCTTAGAAATTGATTATTAAAGCATAAAAAATAAAAGCAATTATATTCTTTTCTCTTCCTACTTGACTTTTCAGTGCTGTGTCCGATGTGTTTGGATAATTCATCTTCTATAGCAAATCAAACACATCTAACCCCTTCTCTTCAGAAGAGAAATTCTACTTACAGGAGGTAAACTGGCAGTTGGTTAGTATAAGTCTGTTTCTTTCAATAGCTTTAATCTAAGAAGATCCAAGCTCAGCTTCTTCCAGAATAAAAATGGGTACTGAATTGAGAATAAATCAAAGAGCAGTGGCACAGCAATATCATTTGCTGTTTCAACTAGTAATCTGAAAAAAATGGTTTAATCATGAGTTGTGCTCTTTTGTCTTTGGTTTATTCAAGCTTCTCTCAACTCCACAGCCAACTTGAACTACTTGCTGCTGTCCAAGAACTTTTTTCTCTAATATAGCTCCACCTCACTGTCTCCAAGAACTAGGTTCAAGGTCTACAAAGTAGCTATAGTTCTTTTATGCAATTTCTTGATTTGTAAAAACCTCTATCATTCGCTTCTCTTATCTTTATCCTTCTACTTCATCAAATTTACAAATTATTTATAGAGAATACCAACCAAAAAAAATAATAATCTGAATATATCACTCAAGGATAAAACTGAAAAAAAAAAAAAAATCTGAGTATTCCTAGCTTTCAATCCACAACAAAATCCATCTCCAATATTTATTTACCAAGCTGAGTGTATAGCTAGATGAAAAAATTAGGAATATAGTACTTCTGTTTATTTTGCAATTCAGGTCAACTAGTTTTCTCTAACAGAGTTCATGAGGGACCCGTGCTGGAGAAGCACCTTCACTTTAGATAACAGAGTGATGAGCTCAACTACACAGCTGGAAACATAGTCAAAGAATTTTGAAGGTGCTCTGGTTGTACAACCTGGGAGACTCACTCACCCTCTCTGGAGCTGGTTCCTGGCCATTAGAACGTGGAGGACTACTGGGAGGGTGACACGAGATAAAAAGCTTAAAGCATCTAGCAGAGTGCCTGACAAGTGGTAGTGTTATCATTCCGTGGAATATGAGGAGATAAAAGACGTTAGATCAGGAAAATCCAATGGATAAACTTTGTGGGAGAAGACAAAACCAAAATATTATGCTTGCTTTTCTCCTACAAAGTATTCTAGCCAAGACCACATTCAAGGCCCTTTCTGCTTATCCTGTCTCCTAACCGAGAACACAAAGAGGCTCTCGACACTCATGTGTATAGTTCAGAATTGCTCTGGTTTGAAATAGTTCCTTCTAGCATAGACAAGTCCCTGGATCTTTCAGGAAATACAAGAGAAAGGTTTAGGATCTGACTACAGAAATCAATTAATCAATCAATCAATCAACCAATCAATCAAGGAAGCAAGCAAGCAAGCAAGCATAAGCTTCTACAGAACTTAGTTCATACAGAGTATAAGAAGTTTATTTCTCAGAAGGCTTTACACTATTCACTTTCTATCTTATCTTCAGTTGTATACTTGAAGTCAGCTATATGCCAACTTGTTTGTATTGCCCTGAATACTATCAGATGTGGAAAATGAGATGGCACATTCTATGCTGAATGCCACATAGCTTTGTATTTTGTTCTGTCTTTCCCTTTCCCCCACTTAATAAGTATTGTGCAGCATTTATACAAATAGGTTCTAGAACATCCCTGTATTCAGGTCTAATTATTTCTCAGTCTACTTCTGAGGATCATCAAAAAAGAAGTTTTCTCTATTCCTCTCAAAACAGGCACACTGTAAAGCACCGAGAGGGCCAGATTCTTTGCAAAGTCTAGCATCTTCAGCAAAATAAACGTGAGTTTATGAACAGAAGTTAGGAAATTGGCAAGAAGGCTAAATTCTGATGCCCATTCTGAGTCTTAGCATTGACTTTCCTTTTAATGGATTTATTCTAAACCTCAAATTCTTTTTTATTTTCCTGGTAGTGTACAATGATGGATAAGAAACAATAATCATAGGGACTATGGAGATCAGACCCCACAAAAAGACTACACAGAAGTAGTCAGACATCGGCCACATGGTCCCTTTTCTCCAGCTCAGACATAGTCTGGAACCTTAGACAATTGTTTGAGACTGCCTACAGTGTTTCCTGATAAAGAAAATAAGGAAGAGAGTTTTTATTTTTAAAATGATAAAGGTCATGTTCCTCTTCAGATGTGTAAAACCATAAAACAAAGACAAATCTATCTAGTTGCTCTTCTGCTTTCTGCAGTCATTATTTTTATTGAGGACTTCTAAGCTTTCGGCAAGCACAGATAGGGAAAATTCAAGGTCACAGACACTATGCTACCATAAACAGGGATTCATGCTTATGGACTATGTTCTCATGATCAAGCAACCAGTTAAACTGAACTAATCCTGCCTTTTGATGACCTGTACGGGGTCAGCAGATATTCTGAGAAATGGCTCTGGCCTTGTTTCAAGTGCCCCTATAGGTGAACTTCAAAATTCTCTTGATGACTGTAATTCCACACTATGTTGTCCTTTGGGGAGGGAGGCCTCTAAGGAGACGCAGAGGTAAAGGAGAGATATAATGCAATAACAAAATAGGGTCTAGGTGTACCTCCATCACATGGCATTCCAGCCCAATATACTAGAGTTTTGTTTTGTTTTTTAAGCTTATTTATGTTTGACAGAGAGTGCACGCGTATGTGCGCTTGCGAGTGGAGGATGGGCAGAGAGAATCCCAAGCAGGTTTGGGGCCCGTTCTTTAAAATAAGAGCCAGATGCTTAACCAACTGCACCACCCAGGCACCCCTACTAGGGTTGTTTTGAGAAAAAGTAGTAGCTCCCAGTAAATAGGAGGGGGAAATATAATGATGAACACATAGGGGAAGACCCTTCCCCTTGAAGGCTATATTGTTGTTCCATTCATCCCTCGGCCCTGGCCTCATTCTGATACCCCAAACTGACTGGCAGAAATATTGGTCATAATTGTATGACCACAATAACCACATAACCCACCTAACGCTTTGGATATTTTAGCTGCCTCTCCTTGGCCTGTGTCCTTCTTGAGGACACTGAATTTTACCAATTTTATTTATAAAAGGCTTGAGTAAATCGTAGGTTTACACAGGTTCTCAGCCAGTACTGGCAAAAACTTATGAAGTTCTGCCGCATCAATGTACTAAATACAGTTAAGTAAAATTATGCAGTAGAGGTAGAGAGAAAATAGGTCAGGTCAATAAGAAAAAAAAAGTAAAAGTCCCTAAAATCACAGACACACACATAGAGCTGTCCCCAGATTAACTCTGACAGGTGATGGGACATGATAGTGATGAGGGAAGGGAGCTTGGGGCAAGCTGAGGGCAAAATACAGGCTGGCACCCCATGCCCCCGCCACCCTGCCGGTGGAATATGTGTGATATTCCTCAGACACTCCCAGCTACCCAAGAACAAAGGAAAGGGGTTTAAGTGCTTGCCATGGCAATCTGGGAAATTAAGGCAAATGAAAAATTAAATTCCCTTATTGCCTACAGCCATTGACAAGTCCTCGAACCAGCAGAGTGACCTTGACCTCCCTCTAGGATCTCAGCTGCCTCAAGGATAACACTTTGCTAGGGGCAAAAGAGAACCTTGGCTTAACATTGTCCCAACTTCACCGATCCTATAAGTCCTATAAGTCGATCCTATAAGTCCTATAAGTCGACTTCCTTTATCTCAACTGCCCCAGGATATATGCTGGCAATCATACTCCAAGTTTACACCAACACCCACCCGCCCCCCCACCCTTAATATGCATCCGAAGGGTCTCATGACTGAGGTTTTATTAAATGGTAATAAATGGTGTTTACCTAGCAACAGCTAGCCCCTCAAGGTCCTGGAAACCTTGCTTCCAAAATTCCTTAGCGACTTCCTATATCCCTGATCCTCTCCCAACCTGAGGGTATACAATGAGTTACCTCTCACAACCCCAATGCAGCTCTTCCTGACCATGGGTCCTGTCCCCATGCTTTAATAGAATCACCTTTTTGCACCAAAGTCTTCAGGAATTATTTCTTGACCATAGGCTCTGGACCACCCAACCATCAACCCAAAACTTCATCAACAGGGCACTTGCTACGACTAAAGGTTTATCAATGGTCAGAACTCAGGAGTATAACTGCCAAAAACCCACCACTAACACGACTACTACCAATACAAAAACACTTAGATTTTTATCCTTTTAAAAATTCTTCAATGAAACAAAGGCTACTGTTGTCCCTTCTAACTTTTTGCCTTTGTTGATAATAAAAATAACTCCAAGCGATCATCTACAACAAATTCTCTTTCTTTTCTTCATGGCAATGGCTAGGCTGATCTGATAGAACTGGCAAAGAATTCATGTAGTGATTGTTTGCTAATTTCAGTATTATTTTCTTTTTCTTCACCATCTAGCATAGTGAGCTCTACCACTTTGTACCATCCCCTGAAAGCGCCTTTCATGGAAAGAAACCAAACTAAGCAGTTTACATACCCAATAAGAGCAGAGTCTATGTGGCTGAATTACTCATATATCAGACTGATGGGCTTCACCAAAGGTAACTGCCAGAGTCATAAAGGGGAAAACTCCTTCAAACAATTACATTTAAAACTTAAAGAGCCTTCATTTATGAGTAGCCAGTGATCTAGGCAAACAAGAAATGTGGCGTGGACTGACAAGTTTTTAGAAAAATAAGAGGAGCCAGGAATTAGTTAGAGTAGCTCTTTACTGAGAAGTTCCTATGTTAATAAAAAAGACTAAGAATATCTATGTTAATAGAAAGGACGATAACTCAGCTGTCCTGAAAATCTCATTCTAACTATCCACAGAAAACACAAGATAGCAGACTCTGATTCTATCTCATTCTAACCATCCACAGAAAAGACAGCAAGACTTGTAATCTGATTCTAATCAAAGCAAGACGAGCACTTTGTTTCCAGATACTGGTTCAAGGTCACCCTTTTCTATCATAAATTTCATCCTCCCACATCTCCGGTCCACCTTATTAAGCTGCTCAGGCTCAGCAAGGTAGATAAGAAACTGGCTGGGGCAGGACAGATCCCGGAGGAACTGATCACATGGAAACCTTTACTGGCAGAGAGGGCTATCATTTTCAACAGAAAGTACGCTAAAGACAAACTTAATTTTTAAAATACTCATTGTCCCATTTCTAGATCACCTAAGCCTTGTGGGCAAGCCTGAATGAACCAGGCTATTACCATGTAAGCAACAAAATATAAAGGCAAGAGAACAAGTTTAAATGTGAAAGGGATGCAGGTGATAAACACTATATTGGGCAAGTAATTTTATATTTTATAGCTTCATTTTCCGTAACTGTATAAACACTGAATTATATGATTAATCAAACTTCACCCAGAGCTAAAACTTAATTCTATATTTTTTCAGTTCAGTTTCCAGAAGAATAGAATGCTTTTCTATCCCTATCCTTATTATTGGGTTGTAAGTTCTATGAGGACCCTGTCTTGTTTATTCATGAATCTCCTGCATTTCCTAACATCCTGCACACCGTAGTAAGTGCTTGCTGAAATAAATTGTTTTTCTCTGTACTTCTTCCCTGGCAACTTAGACATAAGACAGACAAATCAATTCCTTAACCTGTTAATGACACACTGGGCAAACCTCAATTTCCTCTCTACCACTTTAGTGACTCTGAAATGCTATGTAATAATATTTGATGGATATGCTTAGAAATTATTCAGTAGTTCTACATTAAGAAGTAGCAAAATGTAGTTGATATAGAAGTAACATAGACAAGTTGAACCTAAACATTGTTTCTTTTTTTTTTAATGTTTACTTATTTTTGAGAGAGAGAGCACAGGCACAAGCAGGGGAAGGGCAAAGAGAGAGAGAGACAGAGAGACAGAGAGACACAGACAGAGAGAGACAGAGAAACAAAGTATCCAAAGCAGGCTCTGTGCTGTTAGCCCAGAGCCCTATGGGGGTCCTAACCTCAGGGACCTCAAGATCATGACCTGAGCCAAAGTCCGATGCTTAACCAACCAAGCCACTCAGGTGCTCCTGAACTTTTTTTTTTTTTTACTGTTTATTTATTTTTGAGAGAGAGAGAGAGCATGCGCACACATGTGCACATGCGTGGGGGAAGGGCAGAGAGCGGGACATAGGGCTGGAATCCATGAACTGTGAGATTATGAGCCAAGCTGAAACCAAGAGTTGGAAGCTAACCAACCGAGCCACCCGGAAAAGTTGAACTTTTTAAGAGTTGGAAGGGGATTATGAATTCATCTAGTCCTACTTATTCATTTCATGGAAGCCTAGAGTATGAAACCACAAAGCACTTGGGAGAATCTAATATTTACATGTTCTGGCCTCATCTGCCTTCACGGATACTTTTATAAAATGTTTGGTGACAAATGTAAGGAGACTGTACACAAAACTCACACCTGTTTTTAAAACGGAAGGAAGAGGACATACTGCTGTTGACCTTCCAGTGGTGTGAAATGCCAAATCCAGATCCTTTATATGAATCAAAATCTCTAGGGCACTAATCCTGGGTAAATGCCACTTCCTTGAAATGGACAGTAGAGAAAACAGACCAAACTGTAAGATAAGATCAACTCGAAAATACTTTTACTCTGCGCATCTACCCAATGAATCACGGTGTGGAACCTGAAAAAATGGTATGTGGTATGAAGTAATGGGGTCCCTCACCATCTCTCTTCTCAGAACCAGAGGTGCTGAGAGCTTAAGCAATGCTATTTTAGAAAGCTCTGGAAGTGCCTTTGCTAGAACTTATTATCTATCTTCACTCCCTGCCCAGGACTTAAGTCTTTATTAAATCTGCCTTATTATTTACCCAATGTCACAATTTTGTATCCATTAAATGTCACAGTTTTGATCACCCTTCCTAATCCCAAGTACATTACAAGGTTCACCCAGACTGCTTCCGGTTTTGCCACCAGCGATTCTATTACAAACATGGGTTTTCCTAACAGTACCCCCTACCCCGTTCATCTTAATGTGATACACCAATGACAAATTCATCTACCTAAGGCATGGCTCTACTTATTTGTAAAAAAAATTCCACTGCCTACGAACCTCTCTCCCTTGTCTACTAACCTCCTTGTTCTGAGATCACAGATCTCTAAAATGAAGGCCTCAACCTACCTTTCTGCCTACACATACTTGGAGTTCCAGTCGAACAAGTCTAATAGCCCAAAGCTTTAATTGGACAAACCCCACACTTTTCTGTCTGGTATCTTTGCTCACATTGTTTCTTCAGTCTGGAACGCCCATCCTTACAATCTCTAATGCAACAAACCCTCCTCATCTTTCAAGGTCTCCTGCTAAGCCCTCTGAACATTCAGAGCACATTGTGCCTTTCCTAAGAACTCCAGCTTGGACTAGGTCTCACAAAATACCCTGAAATGTTGTTTTGATCTTTTCAATCTGTGCCTATTTCTGTCATCATGTTGATAGAACAGTATTGAGAAAAGGTAAGAGACACAGTTGAATGGAGTACTTCTCCAAAATTCCTTCTCAGCTTAATCAACTGCAGACATTTAATGAGCTCCTCTTGAATGCTTCTCCTTCTTGGCCCACCCAAGAAGAGAAGCCTAGCTTGGACAATTAGGCCTAGAAAAAGATGCATGGGCCACTTCTTCAACTATATACAGACCACCTGAAATTGAAACT
Source organism: Panthera uncia (assembly GCF_023721935.1). Lineage (NCBI taxonomy): Eukaryota > Metazoa > Chordata > Mammalia > Carnivora > Felidae > Panthera > Panthera uncia. The sequence goes on along the minus strand of NC_064807.1, from coordinate 71,215,535 downwards.
TGAATGCCCTCTTAATCTGTGGGTCATAGAAATCTCACGAAGAATTGGAAGGACCAATCACATGGAGGTCATTGCATGGAGCTCTGCAGTAACATACAAATTCTGTAATAACTGTTTGAACATGTCTAGGAATTTCTCAGGCTAGCATGTTGCTCCCTTCTAGAAATATAATAAAGAAAAGCCTCTCTTTCCAGACAAACCAAGTACAGAAGATGTTCCACAGGAATCTGAATCTTGCTATTTGAGGGTGATGATGTTAACAACCAGTACTCAAAACTAAACCAGTATTTGTACTCCAGGTACTATTTGCATGTATTTCTGGAGTTATAATTGCATTTTAGGCTTCACTCCCCAGAACTACCTACCTACTGTCTGCAAAGAGAAACCTAAGTATCTTTATATCTAACTTTTGATAGTGGGTATGCTTACTTTATGCTCACTCTCTGGCATTTAGGTTTTTCTATCTGTTACTGACTTACTTTCCAGGCTATTTCAAACTAATCCTTTTTGCCAATATTCCACTGAAACTGATCTACTTACTTTTCCTGAATAAACTGAGCACTTTGACATTTGTATGCCTTTTTGGCTTGGGTCATTCCCCTAATTCCTCTCTCTCCCCCATTTCCTGAATATGTGCAAACCATTATTAATTCAACATTTACCCAGTTAAATATACCAGAATTAGGGTGAAGTTAAAACATGGCCCTTGCTCTTCTGAGTTTACAGTCTAGCTCATTCTTTTTAAAAAAAAAAAAAATTCTTTTTTAATGTTTATTTATTTTTTGAGACAGAGAGAGACAGAGCATGAACGGGGGAGGGTCAGAGAGAGAGGGAGACACAGAATCTGAAACAGGCTTCAGGCTCTGAGCTGTCAGCACAGAGCCCGACGCGGGGCTCGAACTCACGGACCGCAAGATCATGACCTGAGCCAAAGTCGGACGCTTAACCGACTGAGCCACCCAGGCGCCCCCAATCTAGCTCATTCTTAAAGGATTATTTAATATGCCATCTCTTCCATTAGGTTTCCCTTGGAATCTTGACAGAAGAAATCTCTTTTCTGAATTTCCCTGGCAGTCTTCTCTTATGGAAAATTTGACTTACAGTTCTTAAAATACATGATGAAAAACACCATTTTTATACAGCAAGTTCCTTAAGGACAAGCAAACTTTCTAATTTCTACCTCCTTACTGCATCTGGAAGAACATTCAACAGACGTTCATTCATTCCCAAAGTACCATCCACGTAGGTTTCAAGATCTACCCCCAGTGAGCCAGATGCAAAAAGACAAGATTCTTGCCTTCATGGGGCTTACTCTGGGAAGAGAAAGCCCTCATTAAGTATGTAAACAAATAATTATGTGTAAGTGTATATAATTACAAATCGTGATATATGAAATGAAGGAAATAAATATGGCATTGCAGCAGAGAACAGAAAGAACCAATTTAGATGGCAGGGGAGAGGCATGTGGAGAGAGAGACAAGCCCTCTCTAAGGAGGTAACCTTCAAACAGACTGATAAATAACTGGAGTTGGGTAGAAAGGTAAGGGAACAGCATCCCGGAGTCAAGAAAAGAATCAAGGGCATTCAAGGTCAGTATGAATAGAACACAGTGAGTCATTTTAAGGGGACTATATTTTATTTGAAGGGCAACTGGCAGCTATGAGGGTAATGAGCAGGGAAGGGATATGATTAGATTTATATTTTAATAGAGTACTTTTGCTGCTGTGTAGAGTAACTGGCCTTTATTTGCTCTTCCCTAACATTTTCTGCTCAAGTTCTTCTGTGAGGTATTCACAGGAAAAAAAAAAATCCTTATGGAATCATGGGCTATAATCCTCTGATTTGCCAGAAACCAGAAAGACATCTGTTAAAGCTTTAGAAGGATCAGAAGAACCTTCTAATGTCTGGGTTATAAAATGGTTTGAGGGTCAAAATTGAAGAATATTCTACAAGGACTATCCCGGGTTGTAAGAGCTTTTCAAGTCCCATGCCACCCTTTATCAATGAGAGTTAAGCTTACAGAATATTGTTAAGAGCATGAGTTTGGAGCCAGATGGCATTCAAATCCTGGCTTGGTTAATTTCCAGCTGAGTGTCATGGTGACATTTCCTATAAAACTTCCCTGGATCTTTAGGTTATTAGTGGGTACTGTGTACAGAGTATGCTAAAGAGACTGTGTCCAGATTACAATAGTATTTGGATAAATGATTCAAATTTGGTAATGTGCTCAATAGAAAAATATGATAAAAGTACACTAAGCTCTCTGCAGGACATGAACGGCAGACTGAGGTACATGGCAAGTACTTAATAGATTTTTAGTGGATTATACAATCTATACTATACATGGAAACCTTCAACAGTGATAGAAACAACTCCATTTTTCACTTATACCTTTTCCAAACATTAGCAACAAATCCAGAATTTATGTGATTCCAGTTTTTAATTGCTCCAATGTTTTGAGGACAGTGGAACACACATTAGACTGAGTCTAAGATCTGGCTTCTGGTCCATGCAACTCCATCGCTTTATGTTCTTTCGGATAAAACACCTATGTCCGAGTTTCTCAATTTTGGCATTACTGACATTTGAAGCTGAATAATTTCATTGTTGAATGAGCTGTCCTGTCCATTGTAGTATGTTTAACAGCACCCCTAGCCTTTACTCACCAAATGCCAGTGGCAGTGTCCCAGTTGTGACAACTAAAAATGTCTCCAGACATTGCCAAAAGTCCCCCGAGGGGCGAAATCACCCTACCTTTCTGAGAACTACTTTGATCTTGGAGTTTCAGTGTCTCATCCAAAACTCGGGGAAACATAGAAATAACATCTGTTCGCCTTTAGGGTTGTTACGTCATTCAAATGAAATAATGAATGGGAAGAAATACTGAGGGGGAAAAAGACCATATAACATATGTAAAAGCATTATTATTCAGTGCGTTATTATTATTTTGAAGTTTTTACTTCTATTCCACTCAGTTACCATACTGTGTAATACCAGCGTCAGGGGCACAATCAGTGACTCGACACCCACACACAACACCTGGTGCTCATCACAACAAGTGCACTCCTTAATTCCCATCACCTGTTTCACCCACCCTGTCCACCTCCCTTCTGGCATCAGTGAGTTATTATCATGCTGAGTGATCAATAATGAGGCTGAAGAAAACTATTCACATCTTGCTTACAGGATGCATCGTAAGGCTTAGGTTAAGGCTGTTATGCTGTCTAATACACCTTCTAGGCATTCAATAAATATTTGTTGATTGACTCTAAGTCTGGGTCCAATAATCACTTCATTTACTTTTGTGGCATGTTCTTAGGTCATTCTGCTGAGCTACAACAGTGTAGTGTGCTTCCAAACTTAACGGCACTTGAAAGATGGGCCTGGGTTAAACGAGAATGGCTACGCATTTTGCAGATGGAAAATTGAGGTACTCAAGGTTAACAGACTGGCTGAGGTCATCATGTGGCAGTCAGTCTGGTGGCAGTCTGCAATTAGAATCCAGATTCTGACCTCTAGCGCTCTATCATTTGTGCCATGGCACTTTCATCTACCCGCCTTGTGTCTCCGTCTCTTAACACAAAGTCAGCTATTCTGCTTTCCAGCTGCAATCCTGGAAAATTGCGATAAGGAAACAGAGTTGCAACTTTTTTTAATTAAAAAAAAAAAAAAGTTTATTTCTTTATATTGAGAGAGAGTGAGCAGGAGAGGAGCAGAGAGAGAGGAAGAGAGAGGATCTTAAGCAGGCTCTGCACTCTCAGCACAGAGCCAGACCTGAGGAACCGTGAGATCATGACCTGAGCTGAAATCAAAAGTTAGAAGCTTAACCAACTGAGCCACCCAGGCACTCCTGGGGTTGCAGTTTTTAATGAGAGAGGTTTACAAAGAAAAGTGGACCTATTTTTATTGGGAGGCACACGTGGTTATTCCCTGTCTTCGGGGTAAACCAGTGCCAAGTTATCCAAGCGCCTTGCCAAGTCTCTAAGTCCTTGCCCAGTAAGCTGCCCCAGAGGAACTAAGTCTACTGTTAGCTACCCCTAGAGCAGTTGCACTGCTTTCTACTGTGCTACGGCATACAATTTGGGCTAAAGTTGTAACCTACAGTAATCCTGACTGTTCTACCTCTACATGGCTCTAAGTAAGGTGAGAAAAGACTTCTCTCCTTACCTACTTTCTCACCTAAGTAAGGTGAGAAAAGACATAGCCCGAGCTCCAGGCCACATTTCAGCATTCTGTTAAAATTCACGCAATCCCAAAATGCCATCATTCTACTATAGGTTTTCAGTGTCAGAACCAGAACTCTTACAGAATAACTTGTAAGGGCACCTGGGTGGCTCAGTTGGCTAACTGTCTTGACTTCAGCTCAGGTCATGATCTCAGGGTTCAGGAGATCGAGCCCCACACTGGGCTGGGCTCTCTGCTGTCAGCGCAGAGCCTGCTTAGGATCCTGTCTCCCTCTCCTTCTGTCCCTCTCCCGCTCTCTCTCTCTCAAAAATAAACATTAAAAACAACAACAACAACAACAAAAACTAAGGGGCACCTGCAGGGGCTCAGTGGGTTAAGCGACCTACTCTTGATTTCGGCTCAGATCATGATCTCATGATTTGAGCTCTGTGTCCAGCTCTGTGCTGACAGTGCACAGCCTGCTTGGGTTTCTCCCTTTCTTCCTATCTCTCTCTCTCTCTGCTCCTCCTGCTCCCTGCCATGTGCTCTCTCTCTCTCTCTCTCTCTCTCTCTCAAAATAAACAAACATGAATAAAGATTTAGAAATAAAATAAAATACCAGATCACCTCTAATTATTATGCCTCTGTACAAGCTTTCAAATGCTGAATATCGTCACAGAGTCATCACTCCCAACCAATCCTCTGGATAAATTGCAGCCACCCTTAATCCTTACCATTATTATAATTTGAAAGAATACTAGAGAGTAAATTCAGGAAATTTTGGTTCTAGCCTAGGTTTTTCCATTATTTCAGGTAATTTAATCTTTATGGGCACAGTTTCCTCAGTAAAGAAAATAACTCATCTTTAGGGCCTATTTCAATTAGAAAAGTTTAGGTATATGTAATATTTTTCAATGAGAAACAAATGCATATCTGTCTTTTCTAGATGCACTGTGAATATTGATATGCTTTAGACATTCTAACATCTCAGTGGCTTTAACACTTATCAAACACATTTCAGAGCATACTGTTCATATCGCCCTGTAACATTTTCCAATTCACCAATCTTAACCATCTCTTCTGAAAGATACCTTGCTGAAGCAGAAACAGTTAAGAGCAAGAGCCCTCTTGGTCTGGGAGTCAGCCTGCTAACTGTTGAAACTCAAAACAAGTTACTGAAACTTTGTGGGATAATAGATCCATAAAAACCAGGAAACAAAATCTCATAATATTTTGAACATCAAAATGTAAAAATACATATGAAAGTGACTGGTACATTAATCACATAGAAAACAGTGTTAATTTCCTCCTAACTCAAGGGTTTCTTTCAGTGTGTCCTAGGACCGCCTGAATCAGAATCATTTAGGATATTTGGCAAAAAATGAAAATTATAGACCCCACTCCAGACTAGTGCATCTTCTCTCAGGGAATGTGCCTCAAGATCTAGACATTTATCAAGCTATATAGGCAATTCTTAACACCCTAAAATCTGAGAACCATAGTTCTGAATTATAGAGATGTATAAAATAGATATATACTACTCAGAATCTAAGGACTGGATGTTTAACAAGTGAGAGCTTAAAGAAAAGAAAGAAAGGAAAAGAAAGCCAAGATTCAACCAGGGACTAAAATAAAGCATTGTTTGTTGTGATATTCCAAAAGGGGAGAGCTAGCCTACCCTCACTTAAAAGGTACACATACCATCACCTAATAATCAAAGAACTTTCTGGGTTAACATTGAATTTAATACCAAATGGCTCATCTTTGGGATTTGAGAGAAGTTTTTCCACCTACTATGTGAATAAAATCTCTGAGTTTCGGATGAAGAGGAATTTATACATCTCTTGTAGTTTTATTTTTCTAGACTAGTTGTGAAATATACTAACTGAACTACTTGAAAGACAAACCTCAAATAGGAAATGCACTGTTTTACTGTCTAAAAACCAAACGAAAACCAAAAATCACCCCCCCCAGAAAAAAAAACCAACCCCAAAATACAAACAACAAGACCCACAAAAAAACCAAACCGCCGTGTGAAGAAATTGTTGGATATAGTTCCCAACATGATTAATGAAATTAAGATGGGCTCCCAGGGTCTGTTCCTAACCAACCATTAGCTCCTGCATTGAAACCGGAAACTCTGAGGTCCTGAATAGCCTACCAAAAGCAACCAAAAAAATCATGAGCAGGAAACTGTGGGCAGAAAAGGTATTTTCCCTTTTTTTTTTATGGTGGCTCTCCAAGTACACAAGGGAGTATAGCCATTCCCCTAACTGGTAAGACTGTACCTACTGGTTGTGGGCCCTTGGGCAAATTACTTAATATCTCTGTCCCTCAGCGTTGGTAAAATCAGGGTAATAAAAGTAGCTACCTCCTAGGATTATTTTAAGGACTGCTATAAGGAGCTCACTAAGGTGACAGCATAGTAAAGAGGGCAAGTTAGCTTCCTCAGAGATAGGGATGTCAGTGGCACTGACCTCATCACAGTGTGCACCCAAACACATAAAACCCTGGAATACTGTATTGTATTACTTTTTCATCTACTGTTCTTGGCATAAGGGCAATTTTCTGTCTTTGATTTGTCTTTCACCCCCTACTCCATAGCTAGTCTTTCTTCCTAACCTTTGCTATTCTCATTTTGGGAGTTTTTGGGGTGAGCTAGTGAATCCTAGCCACTTACCTTCACACACAGGGTCATCCTTCACCTATGTTGAATTGGGTGGGTCAGTAATTGCTTTAATTTGATCCTAATCTGCATCTCTATTCTTTGAATGTCTCAAGGGGCACCTGAGTGGCTCAGTCAGTTAAGCGTCCCTCAGGTCATGATCTCACGGGTTTGTGAGTTCAAGCCCCGCACTGGGCTACGTGCTGACAGCTCAGAGCCTGGAGCCTGCTTTAGACTCTGTCTACTACCCCCCCACCAAATAAATAAATAATAAAAAAAAAAATCGGAAAGGTCTCAAATCTTCACACTTCTTTCTCCACGTCTTCTAATTGTAATTATAAAAGATACTTTCTACGAGTGGTTTCCCCGCCAAGCAATTAAATTCTCCAACACCAGCTGGGTGTCCTACAATTCAACTGGATTCTGACACTGCGCAGAGACAACATCAGATTCCACAGGTTAAGGGCTTAGTCCTATAAGACTGCCCTCCACGTCAGATGCCAATTACAAACTTAGGTTGTTGCCTGTGTTTCCAACTGGATATAAAATCAAAAGTCTCCACAACCCTTTCTCTTTGGGTTCAGTTAATTTGTTAGAGCAGCCCACAGATCGAACTCAACAGATTACAGATTTATCACAAAGGATATTAATACAAATTACTAGCCTCATGAAGAGAGGGCAAGATCCGGAACAAAGGAGCTTCTGTCCTGGCACATGTAAGCATTCTGGATTCCCAAGCTAAAAGCTCTCTGAACTTTTTTTTTTAAATGGAGGTTCCATGACAGGGGCATGATTGATTAAATGATTGGCCACTGGTGACAACTCGATCTTTAGCCCCATTCCCCTCCTAGGAGATTGGGGGCTGAAAGTCCAATTCTCCAATCATTATTGGTTTGCTTCACTGGCAACCAACCTCAGGAGACCTCAGGGCTTTCTAAAAGTTACCTCATTAGAGTTGGATAGAGGCCTGGGAGGAAGGGCAGGCAAGCTGCTGGGTAGGATATAAAGGTAGAGAGAGGATAATATGGTGTGTGGTGGGTACTTGAAGTTCCAGGAATATTTAGTGTTTTGATTTCACAATCAAAGAAAAACTAAATAAAGTATAATAATTTATTATAAACGTTTTCAATTATCTGCACATTAGACTGAATGGTATAATTAACTCCTATGTACCCACTGCCCAACTTCTACACTTAGCAACTCAAGGCCAGCCTGGTCTCATCTATACCCCATTCATTCCCATGGCCCATATAATTTTGATGCAAATCTTGACTATTATGATATTTTATTCGTATGCATTTCCACATCTCTAAAAGAGGGGGACCTTAGAAAAAAAACAAGAGAAAATACAATACCATTAACTCACCTGAAAAATTAACAATTCTTTATTCATCAAGTGTCCAGTTTGTGTTTGCATTTCCCCAGAGTGTCTTATTCATTTTTTAAGAACATGAACTTTACTTAGAAGGTTAAGTAACTCAAGTTCATGCTCTTGATTTCCTACTAAATTATAGACTGCTAAAAAAGAAGTTACCTCATTATAACATAACACAGGGCACTTATAGCTCTCATCACTTAGGAAATCTCAAGGATTTTAGGAGTTCTGTGCCAGAAATGGGATGCAGACCATATATTTCTTATCATAAATCACAATATCACACTTTAAAAAATGGGTTTTTAAAAAAAAATTTTTTTAAATATTTATTCTTTCTGAGAGAGAACCTGAGAGAGTGTGAGCGGGGGAGGGGCAGAAAGAGAGAGAGGGAGACACAGAATCTGAAGCAGGCTCTAGGCTCTGAGCTGTTAGCACAGAGCCTGATGCGGGACTCAAACCCACAGACGGCAAGATCATGACCCGAGCCAAAGTTGGACGCTTAACCGACTGAGCCACCCAGGTACCCCAGAAAACTGTTTATATTTCTATAGTCATTTCACTAAGATTCTGGGAAGGAAAAGAAATGTGCTCAAAATGCCATCTTGAAATGGAAATAGGATACATTATATTTTTACCCATCTCATCTTTTTTACATCCTAATTTAAGAATAGGGAAAGGGTAGTAATACTGCCCCTTAATTCTAAGCTATAACATAGCACCATACACCTTGTGGTATTTCTGAAACCATAATAAAGTAAACTCTTTTCATGTAGCTAATGGCCCTTTAACAAGCTGTCCAAATAACAGGCAGAAAGAAGCCTAGTGAGGCATCTAGCTTGAGCTACCCAGCAGTAACTTCCCTGGGAGCCTGACATTTAGGAAAGCTTATATTTGAAAAGATGGGACCTACCTGGGGAAGCTGTGTGTTTGGCCCTATCATCCTCTCATCTGCAACTTTAGGAGGTATAGTGTACAAGAGGGCTGAGCTATCTCCTATCCCACAGAGTCTTTACGTGTTTAAAGCATGGTTCATAGACAAGTTTCTTTATTCTAAAATCAGAATGGTCAAAGGGCACCTGGGTGGCTCAGTTGGTTGAGCGTCCGACTTTGGCTCAGGTAATGATCTCGAGGTTCATAAATTTGAGATCGGGCTCTGTGCTGACAGCTGGGAGCCTGGAGCCTCTTCAGATTCTGTGTCTCCCTCTCTCTCTGCCCCTCCCCCGCTCATTTTCTCTCTCTCTCTCTCTCTCTCTCTCTCTCTCTCAAAAACAATAAACATCAAAAAATTTAAAAAAGGGGCACCTAGGTGGCTCAGTTGGTTAAGTGTCCAACTTCGGCTCAGGTCATGATCTCACGGTTTGGGAGTTTGAGCCCCACATCAGGCTCTATATTGACAACTGAGTCTGGAGCTTGCTTCAGATTGTTTCTCCCTCTCTCTGCCCCTTCCCCCGCTCATGCTAGCTCTCCAAAAATAAATAAACATTAAAAAATTTTTTCTAAAAAATCAGAGAAGCCAACACTAATCCAATTGCCTCTTCTAAACATATGGCTGCATTTATAAGCCAGAGTTTATATTTATCTAATATTCCCTTTTATTTTTATGATTTCATACACATGAGACTTGTGGGAATAAAAAGATACATGTTTATTTTGAGATGAACCTCCTAGGTTATTGCTAGAGTGTGTCTAACTTCACAGCTGCCACTAGTGTGTAGTTAAGTAAATAAGGTCCACATTTTTAACCACAGTACAAAGAATGACTGTGGGAGCCAGAAGGAATGTGTGTGTAGATTTACCCAAACACACACCCACCCACACATACACCCTTCTTCAAGACAATTTACTCGACCTTTTGTTCCTTCCGGAATCGTAATAGGTGTGCTCAGGGGTCGGTTGGAAGGTGTGTCATATATGGGGGTGGGGGAGGGAAGGAGAGATATGGCACCTTGAGAGGGTAGCGGGATAGAGGCTGGATCACTCAGACATCTACTCAACTCAGTTCAACATTCAATTAGTATTAAGTACCCTCTGCCCCAGGGGCTTTAGAGAATGTTGTGATGACGCCCATGGAGGCTCTAATTGAAACCTACTACCTACAGAACAAATTTCACAAATTTGTCTTAAGACACCTAGAAAGAGAATGAGATGGAGGTGAGAAATGGAGGGAAGGTTAGTAGGTCCAGTCAAGAAGTATGAGGGGATGACAGAATTTCGATCTGCTTTGTGCCCCTAGCACCTCAGAAAGACATGTGATTGCTAGAGTATCACCTATTTCACAAAATTATCACATTCCACAATCATCAAAAACCTGGGAAGCCAGTGAAAAACACACACCAACAGACAGATCTCAGTTAGGCTCTCCTTTATCTTTCTACTTTCATTCCCTACATAGACTGTCATAAACAGCTAATCTTCTGAATCCTCTATGAGGTGATGAGGGAGCATAAGGTCAGCTCAGGGCAAAGCACAAGCTTAACAACCGTCCCACTCCCACCCCAGGTGGGATATATAGGACACTCCTCAGGCACCCCTGGCTGCCCAAGAACAAAGGGAAGGAAAGAAAACAAATGGCTCACCGATAGAGATCACAGTCATGCAGGACAGGGGTATCCTTCAGTTTACAAATATCTTAGTAAATTACAAGGAAAAGGCAATCTTATCAATAGCCTAATCTCCAGAAACCTATAGACTCAGTTTCCTAGATTCCTTAATATCACCCTCCCCTCTATAGTGATGAAGGGAACAAAGCCAAGAAGGAAATGGCAGATAAAATTAAATTTCCTTATAACCTGCAGTCCATTGACAAATACTTGAGGTAAACACAGAGTATAATATTTCTCCAGGAACCCCCTACAGTCATATTGTTAATGCCTTACTAGAGGAAGAACAACCTTAGCTTGATAATAGTAAGGCCTCTGGCTTCTTTGAGTCCTGTTTAGCATATGAAAGTCCTTCTGGGGGAAAAAAAAAAAAGCCCTTCTGGAGACCTCCCTTTGGCCTTTACCTCCTCCAACTCCATAGTATATAACCAGTCACTCCTCACAACCCCAGCAGCTCTTTCTTCCCAGGGGTCCTGTCCCGGTGTTTTGGGTTTTTAAAAAAAAATTTTTAAACATTTATTTATTTTTGTGAGTGAGAGAGACAGCATAAGCGGGGGAGGGGCAGAGAGACAGAGACACAGAATCCTAAGCAGGCTCCAGGCTCTGTCTGAGCTGTCAGCACAGGGCCCCACCCGGGGCTGTAACTCAGGGACTGCGAGATCATGACCTGAGCTGAAGTTGGACGCTTAAAGGACTGAGCCACCCAGGCACCCCTAGGTGTTTTAATAAAATCACCTTTTTTGCACCAAAGAGGTCCCCAGAATTCTTTCTTGGATGGTAGGTCCAAAACCCCACCACTCCAAAACCCCATCGTAAGTACTGGTAAAAGTAGTTAGGCAACAGTTCTCTTTTTGTCCTGAGTTTATAACATAACATTGACCTTACAAATTAACTTCTGAGTAATAGCACACTGAACAGCACTAGAGAAATCTATAGGATTGTAATGTAGTAGGTGACTTTTGTCAAGTTTGCAATTCAACATCATTTTGGTAACATTGCATACTTGGCCTTTACTTGAGATGTAGTCTCTGAATAAAAAGAGATTAAAAATTAAGATGTCTGGGCGCTTGGGTGGCTCAGTTGGTTAAGCGTCTGACTTTGGCTCCAGTCATGATCTCATGGCTTGTGAGTTCAAGCCCCACACTGGGTTCTGTGCTCACAGCTCAGAGCCTGGAGCCTGCTTCAGATTCTGTGTCTCCTCTCCCTGCCCCCCTCCTGCTCGCACTCTCTCTCAAAAATAAACATTAAAAAAAAAATTAAGATGTTTCAAGAAAACGATACCTTCTCATCTCTTTTACTGTTCATTTTCAATTAAAATCTCATAGAATACCAGAACTAGGAGAGTGTTTAATTATCAGTCTGATGTACATACCCTTTGAGCCAGCACTTCAAGTTGACCCTTGAAGAACACAGGGGTTGGGGCATCGACCCACAAGCAGGTGAAAATCTGTGTATGACTTTTGATTCCCCCCAAACTTAACTACTAATAGCCTACTGTTGACCGAAAACCTTACTGATAACATAGTCCATTAATATGTTTTATATCTTATATATATTATGTACTGTATCCTTACAATAAAGTAAACTAGAGAAAACAAAGTTTTATTAAGAAAATCATAAGGAAGGGAAAATACATTTACAGATCAGTACTATAAAAAATCCACCTGTAAGTGGACTCACATAGTTCACAAACCTACCATGTTCAAGGGTCAGCTGTATATATCCTAAAGACACATTGAAACATATGTCAACTGTTATAGGAACAAAGTTATCTGTCAGAGGACTGTGATAGCAAAAGATTGAAAATACAGTGTAAATAGGGGTGCCAGGGTGGCTCGGTCAGTTAAGAGTCTGACTTCGGCTCAGGTCATGATCTCATTGTGAGTTTGAACCCCCCATCAGGATGTGTGCTGACAACAGCTCTGAGCCTGGAGCCAGCTTCAGATTATGTCTCCATCTCTGCTCCCCTCCCCTGCTCGCTCTGTCTCTTTTTCTCTAACATAAAACATTAAAAAAAATTAAAAAAAAAAATACAACGTAAATGTTCATTGATTGGGCACCGATTAAATAAATAATCATATTTCCATAAAATGGAATACTTTGCAGCCATAAACAATGAGGAAGCTCTTGGGGTGCCTGGGTGGCTCAGTCAGTTAAGTGTCTGACTCTTGGTTTTGGCTCAGGTCATGATCTCATGGTTTGTGAGATGGAGCCCCGCCTTGGGTTTTACACTGACAGGGGGAAGCCTGCTTGGGATTCTCTCTTCCTCTCTCCCTCTGACCCTCCCCCACCCCTGCTCTTTCTCTCAAAATAAATAAATAAACTTAAAAAGTATATACATATTATTTGTAAACATCTATACTATCAGGGTACAAGAAAGTGGTAACTAGGTCCCTAGGAGGGGAACTGGTCAGATGTGGGTAAAGAGTAGAAGGAGCGTTTTTCACTAATATCCTTTTATACATTTTGAATTGTCAACCATGTGAATATATTTCCTATTCAAAAATTATCAAGTCCAACTCCCTTATTTTACAGATGGAGAAACCGAGGCCCACGTTAGTAAACAATAACGCTAATATACTCTTTATTCAACTGAATCCGTAATACTTACTTCTCACATAAGGCTTCTGTAACAGTGGTCTAACCACGTACCCCGACCCTCTCATTTCTTCAGATGGTTCTTCAGATGGGAAGCAGCTAAGCAGGAGGGATTTCTGAGCTTTACATATCCTGCTTTAGTGACAAATAACATAGAAGCTCCTGTTTCTATGGCCCACTCTCACCTTTCCGTACATAGAAGATCAAGTGTACAACATTTTTCACAAAGGCCTTTGGCGAAGCTTTTATTTACCTGGTCTGAATAAGACAACTTAAATTTGATATGTCAAGCAAACAAACTGAAAAGGTCTTTTGGTTATGCAATGATACAAGGGCCTAAGTCCAATGGGGAGTGGACCTCCCAGCTACTATACTCCATTTCTCAGATACCCTTTGTTGTTGGCTAAGCCATATCCTGAAATCCAGCAAGCACAAGATGCACCCTTTCATACTCCTCTTACTGGATCCTTGTGTAGTCTTGACACATTTCCAACGTGCTGACCACAAGTGCTTTAGTATGATTTACATAGATTACAGTGTTTTACAGAGAGTGTGGTAAAAGTAGCAAAAACACTGGACTAGACACAGGTGGCCCCGGGCTACAGACGCATGTGCCATACGTTAGCCACATGACATTAAGCAAATCACTCAAGCCAACAAATACTAGTTTATTGCAAAATGGATATAAAAATATACCTACACTCCATCAACTCATAGGGTTGGGAGGATCAAATAAAATATGTCAAAATACTTTTGATTCTAAGTTATAGTAAGGATGAAATCCTATTAGTAATAGCTTGCTTACTCATTAGATGACAAAAACTCTGCAAGGAGATGTCCAAATCACACATACGGCTCACTTCCACGTCACTTAAAGTATATAGCCTCTTGGGGGACCTGGGTGGCTCAGTCGGTTGAGCGCCCAACTTTGGCTCAGGTCACGATCTTATGGTTCGTGAGTTCAAGCCCCACATTGGGCTCACCGCTATCAGTGCAGAGCCCGCGCTTCAGGTCCTCTGTCCCCCTCTCTCTGTCCCTCCCCTGCTTACGTTCTCTCTCTCAAAAATAAATAAACATTAAGAAAAATGTATACAGTCCCTTACAGTTTGATTTAAAGAACACAAGCTAGGTTGTAACTGGTGGCTCAGTGGGTTGAGGATCTGACTCTTGATATCGGCTCAGGTCATGATCTCCCGGTGGTGGGACTGAACCCTGTACTGGGCTCAGCACTGAGCATGCAGCTTGCTTGGGATTCTCTCTCCCTTTCTCTCTGTACCTCCCCTACTTAAAGACTCTCTCTCTCTCTCTCTCTCAAAGTAAATAAACTTAAAAAAATAAAATAAGATAAAAAAGAACACAAGCTAGTCAGATAAACATACATTGGCAAAGCATTGCTTTAACTGCCTTCCTGTTATAATCAAAGGCAAAGGTCCCCCTTGCTTAAATTTTCCTTTTTTTCTTTTTAAGTAGGCTTCCCGCCCAATGTGGGGCTTGAACTCATGACCCTGAGATCAAGAGTCCTATGTTCTACTGACTGAGCCAGACGGGCACCCCTAAATTTTCCTTCGGTTATATTACAAAGGATTTTAATCATCTAGATCATGTTTTTGGTTTGCCTCTGAAGAATATTGGGAATAAATTTGGTGTGAAGCAGAAACTAGAAAGCATCTTAACTGCTACTACTTTACTCCTCCCTCCCTTTAATTAATAAAGGATGATTTAATGAAAATGCACCGAGAGAATGTAAACCAGAAAGAGAAAAGTTGTTTATTACCTCAGATTGAGGTTGCATGGTGTGGTAGAGAAAGTACTGGGCTAGGAATCAGAAGACCTGGGTTCTAGATCTGGCTCTTGGGACTTACTGTATTTGTGACCCTGAGGAACTCACTCACTCATTCATTCATTCATTCATTCATTCAGTATATTGTGTACCTATTGAGTGATGGTACTGTGGTGAACTCTTATCCTCAAGAAGTCCAGTCTGTTGGAGAAGAAATACATACAAACAATAAAAAACAGTAGAAGATGTACTAAGATATAGATCATGCAGAGGGCTGTGTGGGAGCTGATAAAAAGCCATCAGAAAAGGTAGGAGGAAAAAAAAAAGGAAGGAGAGAGGAACAGGGTGGGGGTGGGGGTATACTTAGCATTCCTTTGCCTTTTATTTTATAAACCAAAAGACTAAGTTCCAGGTGCTCTTAAACTGCTTCAAAATTGTGTAAACAGCACATTTTTCACAGCACCTCTACTACCTATTTAGAGAAAAGACTCAACCTGACTAACAAAAAAGGTGCTTTAACGTGTCACTGGTCGCTAGAGTTCTGCTCTCGATAGAGATTCCCTCCAAACCATTTATCCATTTACTTCTGGAATGCAGGTTTCCATGTCAGTATACTGTATTGCATAATGTCCTCAGCCTACAAAAGCAGGTTGTATACAGAAGCCTAGGGCCTTTGTGTAAAAGGAAAAGAGGTAGGGTGGACCCTTCTCAAAGGTTTCCTTCTCTGCAGGGCTTTGCATTCCTAAGGATGGGCCCCTCCTCTGCTTGGGAAGGTCACCTAAATCTGAAATGATATGACTCAAAGCAATGGAACTTCAAAAGCATTTCCTTCCCAGTCCCTACTGTAAGATTTCTTTTGGCATAAAAGGCTCATTTTAAAGTATTAAGTATCACACTTTTGATGACTTCTCATACTTAGTCATGATCTACAAAAAACTTCTGATTTTTAAAGTGGCTTTATTATGCTAAAAGCTGCCTGTGGGAGTGCCAGCATCATCAACCTGCCCTCCCTTCTCCCTCCCCATCCCCCAGTCGTGCCAGGCTTGCCAACCTTAAATGGCAGTTATCTGGGGGATGCCTGGTCACTGATTTATCTGACATCTTCCACCAGTTCAAGTCATCTTGCCATTGTAAACACTTGCTTTTCCAGTGATAATTATGCCACCTTCTTCTGTTTTGCAGCACTTCAAAAAGGGATCAACGCAGAGCCAAACCAGAACCGGGAGAGGCAAAGAACAAGGTTCAGAGACTCCTAGGAGTATGGCAAAATTGTTCCCTTTAGAGCATTTAGTTTTATTTACAGTCTAGAACCTTTATTTTTCTCATTCAAAACTGAGATTATAATCCGAAGAAAAACTGGACTGAGGTTTTTAACAGCTAATACCCATGCACCCAGTAGTGTTTACCATGCCTTATCTCATTCAGTCCTCGGGTCAACTCCACGTTCCAGGACTTAGAAAAATGAAGTGGATACTCATATGGGGCAGAGCTAGAGAGAATTTTACTTTTTACATCATATACTCTTAAACCACTTGAATTTTTTCATATAACTCATGTCATGTAGGATAAATAATCCCATTTCCCACATGGCTAAATACAAACTTATCCCCTTGGCCTTCAAAGTATTAAACAAATATGGCCCTGCTCTCCTTTTCAATCTTAATCCACTACTTCCTGATGTGTTCTGCTGTCCTACAATATTTTTTAAAAATTTTTTAATGTTTATTTTTGAAGAAGAGAGAGACAGAATGTGAGTGGAGGAGGGGCAGAGAGAGAGGGAGACACAGAATGTGAAGCAGGCTCCAGGCTCTGAGCTATCAGCACAGAGCCCGACGTGGGGTTCGAACACACATACTGTGAGATCATGACCTGAGTCGAAGTTGGACACTCAACCGATTGAGCCACCTAGGCGCTCCTGCTGTCTTATACTCTTAGCAAACCATCCTCACAGAATTCTCTTAACCAATTTAAATAACACAGTAACCAGGCTATTTTCTTTTCTTTCTTTCTTTTTTTTTTTAATTTTTTAATGTTTATTTATTTTTGAAGGAGAGAGAGACAGAGCATGAGCGGGGGAGGGGGAGAGAGAGAGGGAGACATGGAATCCTAACCGGGCTCCAGGCTCTGGGCTGTCAGCACAGAGCTTAACGTAGGGCTTGAACTCATGAACCACCAGATCATGACCTGAGCTGAAGTCAGATGCTTAACTGAGCCACCCATGTGCCCCTTGGCTATTTTCTAATATCATGGGATTCCCTTAGGGAATTTGTGTGCTTATCAAGAGTATCAGGTATGTTTGTTAATGAATCAACTGGGGGCCTTGGGTAGTTCAGTTAAGCATCCGGCTTCAGCTCTGGTCATGATCTCACAGTGGGTGGGTTGGAGCCTGCATCAGGCTGTCTCCGGCTCTGCACTGACAGCTCAGAGACTCGAGCCTGCTTCAGATTCTCTGTCTCCCTCTCTCTGTCCCTCCGCCACTGGCATGTGAGCATAGTCTCTCTCCAAAAATAAATAAACATTAATAAAAAAAAAGAAATCAACTTATGCCAATTGTGTTTACTGTTATAAGAATATAATTTAATAAAGTATTATGTAAAGCAATTAAATGTAAGTGAGAAGAGGAAAACAACAGCAGCAGCTAATATTTTCTTACTACCTACCAGATGCTGTTCTAAGTGCTCCACATGAATTGACTCATACAATCTTCACAAGATCCCTAGAGACTGGATACTGTCACTGTCCCTTTTTTCCAAAGGAGAAAACCAAGCAACTTGCTCAAGGACTGCATAACTAATAAACGGCGAAACAATTTGGCTCCAGACATTAAGAGTTTAGCTACTATACTACATAGACTCTCTGGTAGTTACTTCTATGAAAACCAAGTTGAAAGCTTTGCAAAGACTAGATAAAGATGAGTCACACAGATACAGACAACTGTACTTTGTAAGTCAAAGTAGCCATAGATAATATGGCAACAAATAAGCATGGCTGTGTTCCAATGACACTATTTCCAGAAACAGAGGGCTAGGACAAGATTTGGCCGCCATGCTATAGTTTGCAGATCTCTGGGACCCACACCCTAAGAAAAGGCTTATTTTATGAAAACTATTAAATGTTTCTGTTGTTGTTATTGTTTTCTTAAGTAGGGTCCACGCACAATGAGGGGCTTGAACTCGTGATCCTGAGATCAAGAGTTGGGTGCTCTATGGGCTGAGCCATCCAGGTGTCCCAAGAAAAGCCTTATTCTTTTTTATTTATTTACTTATTTTGAGAGAAAGAGAGGGCATGTACAAGCAGGTGTGCACAGGAGGCGCAGAGAGAATCCCAAGCAGGTAACACATTGTCAGCCTGGAAACAGCTTATTTTAAAGAATGGCAAAAAGATGTTTATGCTTTAAGTTAAAATTAAATGTTTAAGATCTGTGTGTAACTAATATCTGAATAATTCCTTGTTTTAACTTATTTTTGTTGTTGGCCAACTATTGGCCCTAACTGCGTCAGATAAAAGGGCAACTCTTGTGCCATAAGAAATTTGTGACTTCTAGGTTCGAGATTGAGCCTGCACTGACAGAGCTTGGGACTCTCTCTCTCTCTCTCTCTCTGCCCCTTCCCTGCTTACGCTCAGTCTCTCAAAATAAATAAATAAACATGAAAAAAAAATTTAAAAAAAAAGGAAAGAAAGAAATAAAGAGAAAAAGAAAGAAAGAAAAAGAAAAAGAAATTCGTGCCTTCTTTCCTGCCTTTTTGCTTTTGCCAAAGCCACCCCCTCAACCTGGAAAACCTTACTTTCTCATTTCACTAGGAACCACCCCAGTCATCTTCAAAGGCCATTATCTAGACCCACAAACTCCACCAAACCAGATATGATCTCTTCTTCCTTTGAAATCCCACAATAATTAATTTCTACTTATGGGACTTACTTTGCTATGTCTTCTCAATTATTTGTATACTTCAATTATCCCCGCTATTCAACCATAAGCACTTTGAGGGCAATGACTTATTCGTTTTCCTATTCCTTGCCAATACCCAGCACAGGGCCTTACACATAGAAGGTTTTCAGATATTTCTTGAACTGGGTTCTGACATTCTTCTGTTTTCAGTGACTGAACAGAAAGAACACTATACCAACTCCCCCAAACCTATATTCAATTCATATCACTATCACCACACCTATGATCTAACCTGGTTATAACTTTAAACATTAATAGTTTTTGTAGTTTAATATTTACAATGCATTCACTAGTAGACTAGTATGGGTGTGCTTATATACAAGAATTATCATCTCTATGGCAAAATTACTGAGAATTTGAAAGGAATTGTTAAAATTGCCACTTCCTAGCTAATCTTCAGGGGTCAATCCATTTTATAAATACACCTAAAAACTGTGTACTTAAAACAAACAAAAATGCTTAATTCACACTTGAGATGAGGGTTGTGCTTTACTTACCTCTGCATCCTCAACAGTACTTAATAGATGTCTGGGTCTAATTCACTCCCAAAGTGTTTAGGGAGTCTGGCCCAAGCTCAGAGTGAGTTAGAAGGGCTGGGATGGGAATTCAGGTTTCTTGATTCCTGGTCCAATATTCCAGTTCAGGAAGACAGTGGCTTTTTAGTGTACCCAATCTTACTGAGGACGCCTTACCATTATCTTCCCCTTTCTCATACAGCTGATCAGAACTAGCAGCTGTGTTCCCACAATGGTGACCTAGGCATGCATGTTTGTGGTGTCTCAAAAATGTTGATCCAGATTTTATGTTCCTGCCTATCTAAAAAGGCTACTTAAGTACCCTGCATGAAAACATTCCCAACTCAAGAATTCAAGATAAGCACTCAAATGATCCTTTAGCATTAAAAAAAAAATGTTTATTTTTAAGAGACAGGGAGAACTAGTGCGTGTGAGTTGGGGAGGGGCAGAGAGATAGAGAGGGAGACAGAGGATTCAAAGTGGGCTCCTCAGATGGCTGTGAGCAGGATGCAGGGCTCAAACTCACAAACAGTGAGATCATGACTTGAGCTGAAGTCAGCTGCTCAACCGACTGAGTCACCCAGGTGTCCCAATCCTTTAGCATTTTTTAAAAGCACTATTCAAGGGTGCCTGGGTGGCCCAGTTGGTTTGAGCTTCTGGCTCTTGATATCTGGATTCTTCTCCTTCTGCCCTCCCCCACTAGCCATCTTTCTCTCTCAAAATAAATAAACATTAAAAAAGAAATAAAACACTATTCTGATGTTTCAGTGCTGGAATGACAATGATCAGTACGAGGAAGAGGAATTAGAAAGAGCTATGTAAATTACTTATGCATTTCATTCTTTCTTTCCCTGAGAGATAGCCAAGTTCATATTCTAAACAGAGCTATGGCAAAGGGTTCCAGTTCTAGTGCTTAGGTTCCAGTGGCATCATTGTTTTCACACTGTCAGCCTTCACTGCTTTAACCATCTTAATCTTTAAAATAAACACAGGAAGCAGACCACAGCCCCATCCCTCGGTTTAACAAAGGAATCCTAACAAAAATTAGTAACACATAATATTTCTAGCTATCCTATTTCCCTCTTTCCCCTCCCCTAGAGCTTTAAACAATAGTAAAATCATCTTCAATTACCAAAAGAGACTAAGCAACCCTGACTGTTCATAGCTAGTACAACATATCTATCTTTCTGGAAGGCAAGAGTCATTGCTGGGCTCACTGGGTCCCACGTGCAAAAAATCCTAAGAGCATAAGTTAAGGAATGGGAACAAGGATGAATTCCATTACTCACTGTAACAAAGAATAAGAAACCATTATTGCCAAGAGGGTACAGTACTCTGTGGCACAGGTGACCTCAAGATGAATAAAACTGTCCCTGCCCTTGAGGAGCTCACACTTTAGTACAAGTACACAAACTATAATAAAAAGCAGAACCAGGGAAGTACCAAGAGGTGGGAAGTTCTCTAGGAGGTGAATCACTATCAATCACTTCACTTCAGTATCATGTTAACAGACTAAAACTTTCAGGTAAGGGACACTTGTTATACTAAACTGTTTGGGAGAAGCCCTGAGTGAAAGAGATCTATGGAAACGGATGCTATGCTACAGAGGCATCTGGGTGGCTCAGTCAGTTAAGCGTCT
Organism: Panthera uncia; assembly: GCF_023721935.1. Taxonomy (NCBI): domain Eukaryota; kingdom Metazoa; phylum Chordata; class Mammalia; order Carnivora; family Felidae; genus Panthera; species Panthera uncia. Next base: position 71,194,250 of record NC_064807.1, on the reverse strand, counting down.
GATTGTTGGTTTTGGCCCAGGTCATATCTCAGTTCTTGAGTTTCAGCCCTGCATTGGGCTTTGCGCTGACAGTGTGGAGCCTGCTTGGGATTCTCTTTGTCCCTCCTGCGCTCTCTCTCTCAGAATAAACTTTAAAAAACTGTTTAAGAAACGGACGCTACATTATCTGCTTATCTACACCTTGGTTAAATCAGGCCTAACCAGAGATGGTTTCAGCAACTCTACCAGGTTAGTCAAAGAAACACTTACATAAGACACAGAGAAGGTGGAAACTGAAGAAAGAGAAGTCCCCAACAACTGATGTTGACTTAGGTCTGTGGCAAGAAGACGAAGCAAAACCCAGACCAAGACTGGGACTGGGATTTTTGCGCTTCTAAAGTTTTCTCCTTTCCAACACTCACCCCCAGAATATCCCAGCTCTTCTGCACCTCACTTGCATCGAGAGGGGAATTCTCTAAAGATGTATGCCTCAGTCCAGCAATGAGCACTCCGTAAAGGTGCACAGTGCTTAAAACCTGATAAGGTTCTTGCTCACCCATCAGCTTGCTAACTCCTGAACCAAGAGAGGAGGAGGGATCCAGCCCCAGTCTGCCTGCCCTTTACTCTGTGTGACCTAGGACTAGTCATCCAAGGGTTTATTACTCTGTTTCCCTATTGCAAATTCTGGGATTATGAGGGGACTGGGATTGAATTCGATGACCTCTGAGGTCTAAAAGCTTCTTGACCAAGCCGGCACATGGAATTAGTGGACAAATAGCCCGTTGAATAAACAGTGAGGTCGGCCACAGGGCACAAGCGATAGGGACGTCAAGCCCGTTTTATAGACGGGGAAAGTGAGGCACCGAACACCCTGCCCCAAGGTCACTCTCCCTATGTCACTGTGGGCCTGACCGAAAGCGCAGTTCTCCAGTCTGCCAGTCTCGGGCCCTTTCTCCTTTCACAGAGCGGATTAGAGTCGCATGGAGGGTCCTTGTCCTGGAGGCGAAAGGGCTGTTCCTGTGCCAAAGGTGGGAGAGGGCGGGGCTGGGGGTGGGTGGGTGGGTTGCTTACCTTCCAGATCCAGTCTTGCCACCGGCACCTCCCTCTTGGAACCTTAACCCGTCACCAATCGCACGACTCTTCGGAAGCCCCCTCCACTTATGCCCGGCTCGACGTGTCCACGACAGCCACCGAGGCCGCGGATTCCTGCCCCTGCCCCGCCCCCTGCCTCGTTGGCCAATCCCTGCGCAGGATTTTGGAGCTCCCGCGGATTTCACCGCCTCTGCAGGCTGGAGAAGCTTTACGTCACTGGCGCGCGTGCCTGCGAGGCCCTCCCATTTGCCTTTCCCCCACCTTCTCCAGACCTTAGGCCCCTCCCGGCCGATCAACCGTGCAAGAGTTCGTCCTGCCGGAAAGCAGCACGCCGCCGCGGCATTTCACGACGTCAGCGGGGAAAGGCCCCGAAAACCTTCCGACCTCCCCCCTTGCGGCTGGGTGAAAGGCACCGCGATGTTCGGTGCGGGAGACGAAGACGACACCGACTTCCTCTCGCCTAGCGGCGGGTGAGTGACTGAGAAGCGTGGGACCGAGGGCGTGGCTGAGAGAACCGGGCAAATGGTTGGAGGGGTCGCTCTCAGACTTCTTCCCTACTTCCGGGTCCAGACCCCTGCCACATTCCGGTGCTCTACAGGTTTCAGAATCCCGGCAGAGTTCGAAACTGCGCTGTATCTGTCCACCTCGATTCTGGACCCGGCATGTCCCGTGGCACTCAGTATGGCCCTAGGGTTCGCCTTTTGCTTTGTGGGTCAGTTTCTCCTTCTGTGAAATGGATTACTGATGAGAACATCTGCCTCAGGGTTTTTATAGGAGTCAGTTGAGGTCGATATGACACTTTCTGTTCCCCGGGGACAAGGCAGTGACACTTCAGAATTGGCCCTTCTGGGTCAGCTGCAGCATCCTTCAAGGCCCAGCTCAGATGGCACCTTTTGGTCCTTTCGCTACAGACCCAAGCAGAATGCATTGCTTTCTCTTCCTTATTCCCACAGCTAGGCTGATTACCTCCATCCTTGCAACACCGAACCTATTAGATTATGAACCCTGACGGAACAGGGACTGCTTAGGTCGTTCATCTGTGTCTAGCGCTCAGCGCTGTGCGTAGTGTGTGCTCCGTCAGTGCCTGTTGAATGAATGATAGTTGTGAAATTGCACTCTAAAGCTTAAAACCAGTATAAGAGACAGCGGTTGCTATTCCCTGCCCCCAGTCATTGTGTCTGTTAGCCTGGGGCACAAGTCTTCACGTGGCAGGATTTTGTCTGTTCTGATAATCAGTTTAGCCTTTTCCCTCAGGTTGTGTCAGTAGACCGCTTGACCTTTGAAAGTGAGCTGCCAGTCAATCCTTGAAGAGCCTTTTTTGAACACATGTTTAACAAATTTAAGAATGTACAGAGAATGATGAATACATCAACATACACCCCTCATCTTACTGACTACTAACAGATTAAGCTTCTGTGCCTGCTCTCAAGATGCTTCTACTCCTGTTGGAGAGTTCAGTACAAGAATGACCATAAAATGACTCTGGCTGTCTTGGTCTTCCATAGGATCTTTTGACTTACTCTGTGACTGAATTTGTATTACCTACTCTTAAGTCCTTTCTTCACCCTCACCACCCCATTCCACCCTTGCTTTCACTTTGGATGGCCCACATCCACTGAGTTCCACTTTGGGTTCTTTCAGTTACTCAGTTATTTTAAGAGTTAAGCAATGCTTTGAGGGGCGCCTAGGTGGCTCAGTTGGTTAAGCGTCCAAGTTCGGCTCATGTCATGATCTCATGGTCCATGAGTTCAAGCCCTGCATCAGGCTCTGCTGACAGCTAGGATCCTGGAACTTGCTTCAGAATCTGTTTCTCCCTCCGTGCCCCTTCCCTGCTCACGCTCTGTCCATCTCTCTCTCTTTCTCTCAAAATAAATAAACATTAGAAAAAAAAAAAAAGAGTTAAGCAATGCTTTGGTTCCTTTTTCCCTATTCTACCTAAAACACTAAAATTTCTACATAGTCCAGCCAGTTGCTGTTGACATAGTCAGCTTTTTGATTTAGGCCTAACTCACCTATTTAAAACAAACAAAAAAAAACCCATTAGATGAGCTAGCAATTAGATCCAGTTAAAAAATAACAAGATGAACCCAATTTAAAAGAGCAAAAGATTTGAATAGATATTTCTCCAAAGAAGATGTACAAATTGACAATAAGTATGTAAGAAGATGCTCAACATCATTAGTTATTAGGGAAATGCAAATCAAAATCACAACAAGATACCACTAAGACAATAATGGGCCGGTAAGCATGTAGGGAAATAAGAACTAAATATGGGGAGAACTTACTTTGCATGGTAGTGAGTTACTGTAAATATGGCCATGCAAGCTGAAACTGTACAAAGCAAGCTTAATAATCAATGGGAAAGATTATAATTGTTTCACAGCCCTTAAAATTTTTGGTTGAAACAAACTGTTGGTACATTGAGATTTAGTGTTTTATTTCTTTTTAAAAAAAACTTATCAAGAAAAAAAGTCAAGTGCTTGACTTCTCTTTGTATAACTTATGGAGTGAGCATTTTTTCTGTTTTGGGAAGTTGTCATATTTCTAAGTTTGGATCAGCTTCTGATATTTTATCCTTTGTGTTTTCAATGTTGTAAAATACTTGTAAGAGTTCCTTTAATGTGAAGTTTTTGCCTTGTCATTTATCCTAGGACATTTGTCATAACCACTTATTTATATTGATGTTTGCCTTCATTAAATTCCTCCGACTCTACATCTAGAGTCTCTCAAACAGCAGTGGTGTCAATTCCTCAGTTTACATTTCTTCTATAACTTCATTTATATATGACCCAAATTCACTTCCAGCATTATCATGTTAGTTTCTGTGCTGCACTTTTATCTTTGTTGGCCAATTCCCTCTTTTGAGTATCTATTTTTGTAAAATGTCGCATAAGTTTATCACTGGGAGACAAGACAGCACAAGCACATGCTTTGCTCTTTGTCTCTTGAACTGGAAAACAGGTGTGCAATATCCAGTCACCAACAGACTGAAAGAAATGACACTCTTGGTCACTGATCATACGTGTGTCTGTCGTGTAGTGATCTGTGGACTGAAGAGCTAGCTGCAAAGTTTGCACTTTATGCATTTACTTACAGTTAATATACCTTTATAAGTGAAATTTGCACTGTGCTGTTGAGGGACGAGTATTAGTTTAACTAGGACATACTAACTGAAGATGCTGCATGTAGGAACTGTGTAAGCTGAGGGCTTCTTGTAGTAGAGCAGCAACTTCCATAAAGCAAAACTACAAGATATAAAAGGACAAATAGACACATTAATAAAGAAGACTGTAACAAACATCTCCCAAACCTAGAATAAGTGGATAAAAAAACTAGTAAGGATATATTTTTTAAAAGAGGGAAGGAGCCTTTTGAATCAGTATTTAAAAAAAGTTTCTTTTTAATATTTTATTTATTTTTAAAAATTTTATTATTTTTTTAAATGCTTATTTATTTTTGAAGGAGAGAGAGACAGGGTGTGAGTGGGGGAGGGGCAGAGAGCGAGGGAGACACAGAATGTGAAGCAGGCTCCAGGCTCCGAGCTGTCAGCACAGAGCCCGACGTGGCGCTCGAACCCATGAGCTGTGAGATCATGACCTGAGCCGAAGTCGGACGCTCAACCGACTGAGCCACCCAGGCGCCCTTAAGATTTTATTTTTAAGTAATCTTTACACCCAAAATGGGGCTCAAACTCCTAACCCCGAGATCAAGAGTCACATGCTCTACCAACTGAGCCAGCCAGGTGCCCCTATAAGAGATACTTTAAATTCACATTCTTCACTAGGTGAAAATATTGGGGAGAAGTCTATAAACGAATGTTAGAGCTCCCAACTTTTATGCAGCGAGCAGTCTGCTACTGACTGAAAAGGACAGGATAAAAACAGTCATGTGCTCTTTGCCAGATTGCTGGCCGGAGATAGTTCTTGGTGGCTCAGCTGTGCTGCTTTTCTGAGTAGGCCCATCAAGGACATGAAACATTTTAGTTCTGGGCATTTATCTATGCTCTTAAACGTAGACAGCAGCTAACTGAATGATAAAAGACTTAGTAAACAAAGTTGTGCATATAACTTATTTTTATTCCCAGTAATAACCAGAAAAAACAAATCAAATTTAAGATTGAGAATATCGTAAGTTTTCCCAGCAGTCTCTGATTTATCTATTCCTTCTTTGTTTTTTCCTGAGGAAGTAGAACATATGACAGTGGGTATTGCAGTTGCTTTCCACTTCCTCTTATAACTGTAGTTTGCTGTAAATATACTTGCTTATTAATTTTCATGTATTTTGACTTGCCTTGATTCCATTTAGGATATTCAGGCCTGGTAGAAGCGGGAGCATTAGTGTCTTGGATGGCTGTCAAGATGATTGATAATCTGTGTTCCAGTTTCCAGGCCTCTTCAAACCCATGCTTAACCTAGAAGTAGTAATCAGGAAGCTTGCCTTTTTTTTTTTTGGCTCTTTTCCTACCATGGTGACTTTGAAATGAAGAAATGTGTGAGTGTCTGCTTAAGTGTATGGTACTTCACTTCATCCAATACAGATAGGAATAAGGCACAATTCTTGCCCCTAGGAAACTCCCAGTTTAGTAGTGGAATAAAACCAATCCAGTAATAATAATCACAAAGCATTTTTAAGAGGCCAGATATGTAAATACTTGTTTTTATGTAATACATGTTTTAGACTATATAAAAGGTATATGTAGGCAAATCTGATTAGCATAGTAATGAGAAGCCACCAGTGTAGAGGTAGAAAAAAGAGAAATCTAGGGGCACCTGGGTGGCTCCATTGGTTGAGCATCCAACGTCGGCTCAGGTCATGATCTTGCGGTTTGTGAGTTTGAGCTCCACATTGAACTCTGTGCTGACAGCTCAGAGCCTGGAGCCTGCTTCAGAGTCTGTGGCTCCCTCTCTCTCTCTGCCCCTCCCCTGCTCGTACTCTCTCAAAAATAAATAAACATTAAAAAAATGCATAAAAAAAGATAAATATGGAACTTGATTATCAGAAAGTATTTTAGGTTATGTAAAGGATACAGAAAAGTCTAGATTCTAATGTTGATTCTGCCCCCAGTGAGGAGTGTAACTTTAGACAAATCACTTCTCATCTTTGGTTCTCCATACCCTAGTCTACTAAATATTAGGCTTGCCCTAGGTGATCTTTGAGACCTTTTCCAGTTCTATATTTTTGTATTTATGCTAATAGCGTTTTATAGTTACAGGTCAGTTTGTGCCCTGATTGAGCATGCTTTCTCCCTTACAGGGGTATCTGAGTTCAAATTACATTTTAAATATATATATATTTTAAGTTTATTTATTTATTCTTGAGAGAGAAAGGTGGGGGAAGGGCAGAGAGGAAGAGAGAACCCCAAGCAGGTTCCATGCTAACAGCGCAGAGCCTGACATGGGACTTGAACCCACGAACCCTGAGATCATAACCGAAATGAAGAGTCAGACACTTAACTGACAGACACCCTCAAGCAACATTTTTAGGTAACAGGAAATATGCACATGTGTCTAAAATACATACTCTATGCCAGGTACCATACTAAGTATAAATATACATTATCATATTTACTTCTCCCCACCGATCAATTAGGTGGTTTTTACTATTATACCCATTTTACACATGGAAAATTAAGGGTCAGAGAGGTGAGTTGCCCAGGATCACATAACTATAAAGTGAAAGAGCCTGGATTTGAAATCAGGCAATCAGATTTCTACTAGACTGCCATGTGCCCATTATTATTATTGTAAAAGTAGGTGTTTGATGCCATAGTTCATAAAAGAAATACTTTAACAGGGGCGCCTGGGTGGCTTGGTCGGTTAAGCGTCCGACTTCGGCTCAGGTCATGATCTCACGGTCCGTGAGTTTGAGCCCCACATCAGGCTCTGTGCTGACAGCTCAGAGCCTGGAGCCTGTTTCAGATTCTGTGTCTCCCTCTCTCTCTGCTCCTCCCCTGTTCATGCTCTGTCTCTCTCTGTCTCAAAAATAAAAATAAACGTTAAAAAAAAAATTAAAAAAAAAAAAAGAAATACTTTAACAACAAAAAATCCCTTTTTATTAAAATATATTAATATAGTATAACTGCTGTGTGTTACTGTTTTTTGATGAGAAAAGAAAAGGAGTATGAAACTAAGCCTAGATAAAGACTTTGGCAACTAAATGCATTGGCTAACATTTATTTTTAAAACGTAATTAGTGCCATGATGACTTCCCATAATTATAAACATAGACTCAAGTCCAGAGTTAGCAAGCCCATTCTTGCTACCAAAGAGAAATGTGTACATTTGAGAATACTTTAGAAGTAGAAAAATAATAATTTACAAGAAACTTATGCCCCTAAGTCTATATAGAGTTTATCTAAGAAAATTAATAGAAAATAGAATGGATTTGAAAGATAATTGGGTTGACCTGGCTTTTGGATTGGTTTTGCAGTCATCAAGGCTGGCCTTTAGAGCATCTATGGAAACATAGTTTACATGACATTTCTGTCTTTCCCTTGAGAAAAACATACCTGCAAAATTAAAACAGCAAATCCAATACCCATACCCATACTAAAGATAACAAGGACATTCTTTTCTTGTCACTTATTTGTGCATAAACTCTTCTATGTTAACTAGGTTCTGAGTTTTGTAAATTTTTCACTGTGTTAAAGGCATTGCCCAGATCTCCCAGAATCTTATTCTTTTAGGGAATCTTCCCAGACTGTCTCCATAAAAGGAGAAATCTTGGTTTCCTTTTAATTTTATTAACATTTGTTGATGTCTTATTTAAGCCAGTACTGCTCTTTATGCTTGAAATCTCATTTAAACCTCTTAGTCCTTTAAAGTAGGCATTGTTGGTCCCATTTACAGGAAACTTATAGTACACTATCTTGAAAGAACAGGGTAGTAGTTGCAGATTATATTAAATTTATTTTGCAAAATGTTAGTATGTATTAAACTTTAAAATTATTGAGGGAAAAGACCCAAAAAAGCTGTGTAGTTTCAATATATTTTTTAAGGTTTTGTGTGTGTGTGTGTGTGTGTGTGTGTGCGTGCGCGTGTGTGCTTTTTAAATTTTTTTTGTTTGTTTTTTTGTGTTTTTTTGTTTTTTTGGGTTTTTTTTGTAATCTCTATACTCAACAATGTGGGCTCGAACTCAACCCCAGATTAAGAGTCATACGCTCTACCAACTGAGCCAGCCAGGCACCCCTCAATATTTACATTACCTAAACCAAAGATGCCTTTGGAGAAAAGGAGCTCAGAGCTAGACTAGACTTTGAGTTCATTTATTGAGCCTGTTACATACCAGACCCTAGGCAAAATATTCAGTCAAGTGGTGATTACAATAAATTGTCAATTATCATGTTATATAATTACTGATTGATAACTTATATTAATCTATGTGGAGTATAACTCCATACAACAGCTGCCTGATATATATCTCATATTATAGTTTGCAATTATTCATTATGTAATGCCAATTTCTTTGTTAGAGTATATAAGCTCCTTGAAAATAGAACCTAGTTTTGCTCATCAATATATACTCAGCATTTAGCACAGTGTCTGATACATCTTTCTTGAATGAAGGAAGAAGACTCCTATGGGAGTTCCTAAGAAGGTCATCTAACTTAGATGAGATTTGAGATTAGGGGCAGCTTCCAGGGGAAAGAAGGAAGAGGAAGAATGTTTTAAGCAGAGGGAACTGCATATCCAAAGCTAGGGATTAGAAAGAGCTTGCCTTATTTGAGAAACGAAAAGTTCTGTGTAGCACACAGTTGGAGATGAGAAGTGGTCAGATAGGAAGCTGGGAAAGTATGGAGAGGTGAGGTCTTGAAGGGCTTTATAAAGCCATCTTGTGGAGTTTGGATTTTATCTTGGTAATGTTGAGGTGTTATTGAGGGTTTTAAGTAGGGAAGAGACTTGGTCAAGTTTAGTTTTTAGAAAGAAAACTGTGAATGCAGTGGGGAGAATGGATAAGAAGCAGATAAGACCAGGGCAAGGAGGTGAGTCAAGAGGCTATTGGAGTAATTTAAGCTAGATGGATATCATGGTGACCTGAACCAGGCAAGTGGTAGTAAGAATGGGAAGTGCAAGGGTTCAAAAAGTACTGAGCAAGTAAAATCAAATGGACTCAGGGGTTGGTCATGAACACCAGGGGGGTAAAAGGCAGGGATGATGCCCAGATTTCAGTTTTGGCCGTGTATGTTTGCAGAAGAGTTAACACAGGGGATGTGACAACATCATCCTTAGAAAGTCCTGTTTACAAGGTTGGCTCTTGGCTGGCATCTGGGAACTTAATTGGTAAACAGTTCCACACACTGATACAAGCTTCCCATAAATGATGAAGTGACTTACTGTGCCTAAAGTGTTTATGCAAACAGTATGGTTTGTACTGCACCTTGCCTTCTTTCTGGGAGTGTAGAATTTTGGTTCAGGGGCGCCTAAGTGGCTCAGTCAGTTGAGCGTCCTGACTCTTGATTTCGGCTCAGGTCATGATCCCAGGGTCGTGGGATCGAACCCCCCCCCCCCCCCCCCAACAAGGGAGTCTGCTTAAGATTTTCTCTTTCTCTCACCCTCTCCTCTCTCCCCCACTCACACACTTGCTTGCTTTCTCTCTCTCTCTCTCTCTCTCTCTCTCTCTCGGAAAAAAAAAGGTTGGGCAAAAGAGGAAGAGTTCCAGGAGCTAAACAAGAAGCCAAAGACATGGGAAGATGAGAAGGATCCCATGAGCATTTCTTGATGTCTTACTTGGACCAGTTCCTCCTCCCACCCCTGCAAATATCCCCCCAGAAGTCAAGGGAAGAGTTTGTTTGAAGAAGAACAAATTAGTTGACAGTGTAAAAAGGCAGCATGAAGACCAAATAAGATAATGACTGATAAGCTGTGTTTAGTAACAAAGAGGTTGTTGGTGACCTTAGCAAGAGCAGTTTCCTTGGAATGGTTGGGGCATAGGATTCATTGCAAGGGATGGTAAAAGAATGGTTCTGCCTATTAGGTGAAATGGTAGGACCATGTTTGTTTGATGGAGTAAGTATGGAGTACAGTTTTATTTCAGTGTAATAAATTAGTAAAAGGTAGGAAACTATGACTTGCTAAAGGCAAGAATTTATGGTTTGAAGAGACCACAGAGAGCATCTAGACCAATCACTGCAATTTACATACAGAGAAACTGAGGTCCAAAAAGAAGAAATGCCTTGATCAAAGTCCTGAGGACAGGCAAGGTCAGCTGATGCTGTTCAGATCAGAAATACAATCTTGATTTTGAAGACACTTAGCTGTCACTTCCAGTATTGAATGGCGGGATATACAATCAAGGAGGTATTCGTTCAAAGTTGGAGGTGAGCAGCTTTCATAATAATTCCGGGTTTGAGATATGTCAAATGAAATGTCATTTTCATTTTCTACTAACAGTGCCAGATTGGCCTCTCTTTTTGGCCTGGATCAGGCATCTGCTGGCCACGGAAATGAATTCTTCCAGTACACAGCCCCAAAGCAGCCTAAGAAAGGCCAGGGAACAGCAGCAACAGGTAAGTTATGAGGTTACGATTGGCCCCTAACAGGTTAGTTGGAAGGATGAACAGCCTTCCAAAAGTGACATGCCTCAATCAGTCTGGCCAAGCTCACCGCCAGCGGTGCATTCTCTCTCTAAGCTCTGAGATCGAATTCCAGCAGCTGGACAGTGTGTGTCCTTTGTCGGAAGTTAATGGAGGGAGGTCTCAGGCAAACTCTTTTACCTCCTGTGAACAGCACTCTCTAAAACTGCCTGAGGCACTCTAAGTAGGCACTGTCCAATGTTTTGGCGAAAAGGAAGAGCTGCTTTTCACTTCTTTTACCTGGATAGGTTAGATGTATCCTGACGGTGAATTTTTCCCAATTAGACAGTGATGCTCAGTGCTATATCCCCCGTACCCTTCATTGTGATGGAGATGCATTGAATGAACATTTGTTGAATGAAAGGAGAGAAAAGGGCAACTAATATTTCTAAAATGCCTGCTATGTGTCTGGTCTCAGATGCTTTACATAGATTGCCTTGTTTAATTATCTCAACAGTGCTGTGAAATAGGTAAGACTACCCCCAGTTTAGAGGCTCAGAGAGGTTTAGGGACTCCATCAAGGTCCTACAGCAGCAAGTGACATAATTGAAATTTGAACCCTAACCTGATTCACTCCAAAGCTCTTCCTCTATATTTTGCTTTCTTTGTGTAAGAACCTGAAGAGGAATGAAGGACCAATAGAAATAACCCTAAGCAGAACAGATGGTAAGGGACATTAAATTAAGTGTTTCCTGAATGAAGATGAAAGTATTGAGTGCCTTTTACATACTAGGCACAATGCTGGCCCTGAGGATGTTGTTGGGGTATTGAGGGTTTCGAAGAATTGCAACGGATATCATATGGCCCATAAGCCTAAATTATTTACTGTTTGGCCCTGTACAGAAAATGTTTGCTGACCTCTGCTCTAAATCTTACCTGTCACTTTTAGCATCTTTGGTGTAGATTTCTGGTCCTGTTCTCCAAGCCATCACCTGGCCAGATTTCTAGTAGGCTATGCCTCTACATTTCCTCTGGCATATCTCTTCATCAGCAGTGTGATTCTGACTCAATTTAAAGTGGTTGAGTTAATGGATGTGGATTAAAATAAACAACCCCAGTCCCCACCCAATGAGGTAACTTGATTTTGTTTTAATCAGAAAACAACAACTATGAGCTAATTACACTTTTAAAGGGAAATTATAGAGGCATTTCAGCTTAAAAATTACCTACACAGTAATGTAAAAACATTACATTTTGTATCTTATGTAAAAACATCAGATACAAAAGACAAACCTATGGATAACATTTACAACAACACCCGTTGAAAAGGTATCTTCATGAATATCCCAAAATATAAGCAGGTCTGGACAAGCCACAAGGCTGTGTAGTATCAGCATTTGCGTGGGAGCATACAGGGTAGTGGTGGGATATCTCCATCAGAAAATGGGAGAACCCCAAGTAGCCACCAAATGTTCTTGGAAAATATGGCAGGCCAAGCTGAAACTGGAAGGCGTTTTGCCCACTCTAATTGTGGCTAAGTACAAGGGGTTGATAACGGGGACTGGAAGAGCTAGAGTAGTCTCACTCCTATGAGCTATTTTTTTTTTTTTTTTTTTCTTTTTAAAAGTAGGCTCCATGCCCAGCATGGGGCTTGAACTCATGACCCTGAGATCAAGAGTCACAGTCTCTACCAACTGAGCCAGCCAGGTGCCCTGCTCCTATGAACTTTTGAAACTCACCCCCTAGCGTGGCCTTCCAGGACAGGCCCCCACACTGAAAAGAACCTTCTGGGAGTGGAATTAAAATTGAAGAAGATAGGGATATATTAGAAGTGAAGAAGAGAAGATCCAAATAAAAGTAGGGATGGGGTGGGGCGCCTGGGTGGCTCAGTTGGTTAAGTGGTCACATTGGGCTCAGATCATGATCTCACAGTTTATGAATTCAAGCCCTGCATCAGACTCAGTCCTGACAGCTCAGAGCCTGGAGCCTGCTTCAGATTCTGTGTCTTCTCCCTGCTCCTTCCCTACTCGTGCTCTGTCTCTCTCTCTCTTGTTCAAAAATAAATAACCCCCCCCAAAAAAAATTAGAAAAAAAAAAAAAGTGTAGGGATGAGGCACCTGGGTGACTCAGTTGGTTGAGCCTTCTACTCTTGATTTCAACTCAGGTCATGTCCCAGGGTTGTGAGATTGAGCCCTGAGTCAGGCTCCACACTGAGCATGGAGCCTGCTTGAGATTTTCTGTCTGTCTCTCTCCCCATCTCCCTCTCCCTCTCTTTCTCCCCCCTCCCCCTTCCCCTCCCCCTCCCTCTCCTTCTCTGCCCCTCTCCCCACTTGTGCTCTCTCTCTCAAATTAAAAAATAATATGGCACAAAAACAGACACTCAGATCAATGGAACAGAATAGAGAACCCAGAAATGGACCCACAAATGTATGGCCAACTAATCTTTGACAAAGAAGAAAAGAATATCCAATGGAATAAAGACAGTCTTTTCAGCAAGTGGTGCTGGGAAAATTGGACAGCGACTTGCAGAAGAATGCCTGGACCACTTTCTTACACATACACAAAAATAAACTCAAAATGGATGAAAGACCTAAATGTAACGCAGGAAGCCATCAAAATCCTCGAGGAGAAAGCAGGCAAAAACCTCTTTGACCTTGGCCACGGCAACTTCTTACTCAACACGTCTCCAGAGGCAAGGGAAACAAAAGCAAAAATGAACTATTGGGACCTCATCAAAATAAAAAGCTTCTGCATAGCGAAGGAAACAATCAGCACAACTAAAAGGCAACCAATGGAATGGGAGAAGATATCTGCAAACGACATATTAGATAAAGGGTTAGTATCCAAAATCTATAAAGAACTTATCAAACCCGACACGCAAAAAACAAATAATCCAGTGAAGAAATGGGCAAAAGACATGAATAGACACTTCTCCAAAGAAGACATCCAGATGGCCAACCGACACATGAAAACATGCTCAACATCACTCATCATCAGGGAAATACAAATCAAAACCACAAAGAGATACCTGTCAGAATGGCTAACATTAATAATTCAGGCAACAACAGATGTTGGCAAGGATGTGGAGAAAAAGGATCTCTTTTGCATTGTTGGTGGGAATGCAAGCTGGTGCAGCCTCTCTGGAAAACAGTATGGAGGTTCCCCAAAAAACTAAAAATAGGACTACCCTTCAGCCCAGCAATTGCACTACTAGGTATTTATCCAAGGGATACAGGTATGCTGTTTTGAAGGGACACATGCACCCCGATGTTTATAGCAGCTCTATCAACAATAGCCAAAGTAAGGAAAGAGCCCAAATGTCCATTGATGGATGAATGGATAAAGAAAATGTGTGTGTGTGTATATATATATATATACACACACATACACAATGGAGTATTATTCGGCAATCAAAAAGAATGAAATCTTGCCATTTACAACTACGTGGATGGAACTGGAGGGTATTATGCTAAGTGACATTAGTCAGAGAAAGACAAAAATCATATGACTTCACTCATATGAGGACTTTAAGAGACAAAACAGATGAACATAAGGGAAGGGAAACAAAAATATAAAAACAGGGAGGGGGACAAAACAGAAGAGACTCATAAATATGGAGAACAAACAGGGTTTCTGGAGGGGTTGTGGGAGGGGGGATGGGCTAAATGGGTAAGGGGCACTAAGGAATCTACTGAAATCATTGTTGCACTATATGCTAACTAATTTGGTTGTAAATTAAAATAATAAAATTAAAAAAAATTTAAAAATAATAAATAAAAATAAAAGTAGGGATAGAAATAGAATCAGGAAGTCTCAGGAGGGAGCCACCATATTTTTTAACTCTGCAAAAGCAACAGAAGAGGGAGCTCTATGAAGTTAGGAAAGCCACTTGAACCCTATCTCCTTCTAAAAATTGAGAAAAGCAGATTTCACGTTAAAATGAGCAGTAGGAACTTAGCAGAATCCAACTCCGTGTAAAATTATAAGAACAAAGAGAGCAAGAAACAGAATAATATCCCTACAGTGAGAGCTGTAGAGATTCTGTGAGAATGTTTCTCAAAAACTACCACCACCTGTTTAACATTAAGAAAGTAATGTAAGACATGAAATGAGAATTAGAAAATCTCAGAAGTAAGTGACAAGACTCAGGCAAGAATTAGAGACGTAAGAATTATTTCAGAAACGAAGGCTAAACGAGCAGGAACACAAGAATGAATACAAAGAGCAGATCATGCCTGAAGAAACAGAAGGTTAACAGAAGGGCATTTTTAAACAATAAGAAATTTGAGAGATAAAAATATTCCAAAAGAAAGTGTGATAAATATTAAAGATGGCAAAGAAGATCCAATACGTAGAGTGTGTGTGTGTGTGTGTGTGTGTGTGTGTACACAGGAAGGAAGAAAAGGGGGGAAAGAACAGACTTTAAAAACTATAGTTCAAGAAAACTTTACTCAAAAAAAAAAAAAAGATTTGAAAGCACATATTAAAAGTCCTTGTCAGTGGGGAATTCAAGAATCTGCAGTACTGATTTCAGAGAGAAGGAAGTGCTGAGCCAATAAGATCCCACGATTGTGAGCACCTGACTTACCTTCTAGCAACTCCGTGAACAACCTTCCCTTTCCAGGGCATTAGACAACCAGAAGAGTATCGTGGGAGAAGCTGAACTAAGCTTCTATCCTGAAGGAGGATGCTAGGCTGACCTTGGGCAGACAGTAATTTTTCTCAGCATTTCACACTTGTCCTAATAACCTGCCTCTGACCTTAGTTACTTTTTTTCTTACAGCTTATCAAGAGAAAAATATTATTGTAGTGTTACATACAACTGGACAGTAGCGGTTGAATTAACAACTATGTTGTAGGTTTTTACAAAATAATAAGGAAAACATGAATAACAGGACAGTAAGCAAACAACGTAAGTGGCAATTCATCTAAACAAAACAAATGACCATTACAAATCTATAGAAAATATTCCATCTCTGCTTCATTGTAATCAGTAAATGCAAATGAAAACAACAATGACCTGGTATCTCCCTTTTTCTATTGCCCAGCTTCGTTGGTAAAGATTTAAAGAAACAGCCCCCTCTTGTTAGCAGGGGTGCAAAGCTGGCATATTCGCATTGCTGGTAGGGGTGTAAACTGATGCCGTAAGGCATTTGGGCAGGACGTAACAAACCTTTAAATGTTTTACACTTCTTCACTCCATAATTCCAGTTGTAAGAATTTGTTCTAAGAAAGTAATTAGTGGTACATACAAAAATGTGTTTTCAGGATGATCACCATAGCATTATTTATAATAGAGGAAAATTAGAAACAGTCCAAAGAAATGTCAAATAATAAGACATTGAATAGGTTCTGGTAGAGTCATAACATAGTATTTTATGTAACCACCAAAAAGTATTTTTAGGATTATTTTATCTTTGTTTTGGAGAATGCTTTAAAAGAAATACTAATACTAAGTAAGAAAAGGAGATTGTCAAATTGGAGTATTAATTTTGTTTAAAAAAATATAGAAAGAAAGCTGTCTTGAAAAAGGAACTAGGAATAAATACATCAAATTATGAACTTTTATTTTTAACTGGTGAGACTACAGGTCATTTTTATCTTCTTTATCCATTTGCCAAGTTTTGCATATTACAGAGTACATGCACTCTATAATCAAAAAAAAAGATGTGTCAATATTGTTAAAAAACAAAATTCAACTGAATAAATTTTAAAGATCTTCCTGACTTTATTCAGTGATTCATAAAATTGGGCAGCCTCCAATCTAGCAGATAGAAAGGAGCTCTGAGGAGTTGAAGGAAAAGGACTCACAGAGAGAAGGAAGTAGGAACGAGGAAGTTACAGGAGGCAAAAAAGCAAGATCGCTATTGCAGGATTACTTTCCTTTAGTGGGTGGCAGGGGTCTATTATGCAGATTGTCTGACTTGTGCTGAGCTGGGAATTCCTGATTAACTGGTTTAAGATTCTGTTTCAGGGAGAGCCAAAACTATGAGTTAGTCTCCGTTTGGTGCCCTGGGGCTTTAGCATAAGTGACTCCATTTTAAACTTGTCATCTTTTTAACAATACAAAAAGAAAGAAAGAAATCAAGCAAGGATACTTTTGAAAGTAAGTTCTTGGTTTCTTGCCTTTACCAGTGTTCTCCCCACATTCATGTGGTGAGTGTAAATATGCAATTTTCTCTTAATATACTGTTTTATTTAAAAAAATTTTTTTTAATGTTTATTTTTGAGAGACCGAGCGTGAGCAGAGGAGGGGCAGAGAAAGAGTGAGACACAGAATCTGAAGCAGGCTTCAGGCTCTGACCTGTCAGCACAGAGTCCAACGCGGGGCTTGAACTCACAAACTATGTGATCATGACCTGAGCTGAAGTCAGATGCTTAACCAACTGAGTCACCCAGGCACCCCTAAATATACTGTTTTAAAACACTAATGTGACCCTGTACCCTGCAAAAGTTAAGTAATGGATATGACCTGAGTATCATCATAAATTTTCTACCCAAAATAAGGGCAGGAGAAATAACTTTATTTATGTTTATTATAGCTGGCCAAATATTGGAGAAAAGGAAGTAGATGGGATAGGACTTTGCTGTGTTTGGAGTGGAGGCAGAGTCCTGGATTCTAGTCCTAGGCTTGCTGCTATCATTGTGTAAGACACTGGGGTGCTTAGAGCCTCAGTGTCCTCATCCCCAGATGAGGTCATAGGGTTGTTTTGCAGATCAGATAAGGCTAATGGTCATGAAAGCACTGTACCACTTAACTGTAAAATGTAAACAAGAATTTTGAAGCCGCTTTAGTGGTTAAAATCAGTTTCAGCAAAGACATGAATGACATCTTTTGTTTTTTTCTTCGTCTTCAGGAAATCCGGCAACACCAAAACCAGCACCCAGTACAACAGGCACTTCCACCGTATTGGTTGCAACTGCAGTCCATGCGTATCGATAGTAAGTAGCTGAGAAGGAGTGCTCTCTGGCGGTGGGGTTAGGTGCCCATCTTTTCTCAATAAGCCTCTGTTCATTGTGAAATAAACTGCAGTTAGGCTGCACAGTCCTTCCACAGGCGAAGTATCAGTAATGCTTTTGAACATTTCAGTTCGAGAATTCGGTATGTAAAACCCTGAAAAGCCGTTATCTTGTATACCTTGTGTACTAGGAAGTGCTTGTACCCTCAACAACTGCCTTCTTAAGTGCTGAAAGAAAGCCACTTCACTGAGATATTATGAATAGATATTTAGAGAGTAAAGAAGTTGTAGAAGAGCTTTAAATTACAAACTGCTCACCTGTGTTGTCTTCTTGAGACTGAATGACTAGATTCCCCACTTCTACATGGCAGAAGAGAAAGCTGAGTTTAAAGAATTATTAGTAATACCTGTTATTTTTCTTGCTTCTCTAGCACAAACGGTCAGTATGTAAAGCAGGGCAAGTTTGGTGCTGCAGTCCTGGGGAACCACACAGCCAGAGAGGTGAGAACTCTTGTGTGTTTTCAGGTGTCCCAGATCATACTGTTGAGCTGGTTTGTACCTACGCTTGCCCAGTGTCTCACGTATCAGAGGATTAGAATGATTGTTTGTTTGTATTGAATGTGAATTTTTAATACAAGGTACATAGTAATAGTTATAGTCCTGTGTTGCTTACTATTGTGCATTAAAACAAAGCAACCATTCAGTCTTTTAAGTTTGACCTTTGTGTTATGGAACTAGCTTAAGACTTTGGAGAGTTTTAGAGTAAACCATTTACTAAGGACAATCCTTTGTTAGGTAATGAACAACACTTAGTGTTCTACTTAGAGCATTCTGTCTTTACACCTGAATTAATGACTGGTGTTTATCCTTTGAAAGTTTGACAATGAGTTGGGTAGTTGATCACACAGAATACTATTGGTTTGGATCAAAAAGAAGATATGGCTAGCAGCCCTGAGACTTGATTTCCTTGTGTGGGTTGTCTCTAGCTTCAAGTTCTGCTCCAGAACATTTTAAACGTTGGTGAGAGCAGCCCAAGAAATTATGGAATTTCAGAGGTCCAGTGAACTAAGGGCCATGCTCCTGAGACACTCAGAGACCTAGATAAGATGGCCTGTTCAGGTAACTAATGTAATAGACAACACTCATTTGTATTAAAAACAAACAAAAAAGCCTAACTGGAAATTTGGAAACACACATAAAAATTGTGGGACTAGAATAATGAACCCCCCGAAACCCATTACTAGGTTCTAACAGTTATTAATCTTGTTCCATCGTTTTCTTTTTTTTAATGTTTATTTATTTATCTTGAGAGAGAGAAAGAGCGCATGCTAGGACAGGGCACAGGGAGAGAGAGAATACCAAGCAGTCTCCATGGACAGCGTCACAACCATGAGATCATGACCTGAGCAGAAACCAAGAGTCAGACACTCAACTGACTGAGCCACTCAGGCTCCCCTCTTCTTAGTTCATCTTAATTCCAGCCTGTCTTCCTTCTTCTTAGTCTTATTTTGACTACATCTCCAGCATACAATTTTACCTGTAAATACTTTAGTATATATCCCAAGATCTTTTTCCTAACATAGCCATTATTCAATTATCACCTAAAAAAACCCACAATAATTTTTTGATCTCATTCACTACCAGCTAGTGTTCAGATTTACCTGATTCTCTCTCTCTCTTTTTTTTTTTTTAGTTTGTTTTAATCAGGATCTAATAAGGTCCATACATTGCAGTTGGCTACCATGTCCCTTAAATCTTTCATTCTCTCATCCAGAGGTACATAGTGTCTAATTATCCCTAATTTTGTTATGTAGTAGCCATCCATGATTATTATCCAGATGTATTAATTCATTAGGAGTTGCCATTGGATTTTAAAAATCTGGTATTGAGACTCCACCAGCCTTCAGCCCCGGTAAGATGCAGTAGGTTATGGCAAGCAGCAATTCCCACTGCAACAATTGTAAAAAAAGCAGGTAAATTGCAAAAATTATATTTTAAAATTCACTGGAGAGCTCTAGAAAAGACGTGGACTAGAGGAACTAAAATTTCAAAGAGGGAAAAGCCGATGAGCCAAGTATTTCCTTCTCTTGGTTCTTTTGCTGATGTGCCTAGGGGTGGACCAAGCATCAGGTATGGCCCAATCAGAGAGACCTCTTGGGGGAAAGAGATACTGGCAGAAGCTAGAGGAGCTCCAAACACAAGATTAGTTTTTCCCCATGGGACATTTGCAGAATTCTGGGGTGGCGTGGAAGTCCAGAGGCTGTGCCAGAAAGGCAGAGGGAAACTTCTGTCATCTTGTGGTGCATAGGAGATAAAGTCCTACTGTAGGGGGAGTACCTGTAATAAGCAGCAAGCAACAACTTTCATCTCAATACATTTGCTAGATTTTGAACTTAAGGGGGAGGAGAACCCAGCTCAGAATGTCTGATGGGCAGAACTTTCAGGACCAAGGAGTCAGAGACCTTCTAGGTTCTTAATCAAAAGTCAGGGAAGATAATGCTTGAGATAGAGACAACCCAGAAGTAGATCAACTCTTGATAAATCTATGAATCTTCCCTAACCAGTTCAGCCTATAATTGGATTGGATTGAGGTGATCAGCCCCTCACTCTATCTGCCTAACATAGGATAAGAAAGTACTTTCTGGTACCAGATTGTATGTGAGCCCCCAAGTTCTTCCCTCCCCTCTGGAATTGAATTGTAATTATTTGCGTAACTATGATTTTGTGTGTATGTGTGTGTGTGTGTGTGGGGGGGGGTGGTAAATATAAATGAAACAAAATATTTTCAGGAGCACCTGGGTGGCTCAGTCTCAGTTAAGTGTCTGACCCTTGGTTTTGGCTCAGGTCATGAACTCACAGTTTGTGGGTTCCAACCCCGTGTCGGGCTCTGTGCTGAGAGTGTGGAGTCTGCTTGGAATTCTCTCTCTCTCTCTCTCTCTCTCTCTCTCTCTCTCTCTGTCTGCCCCTCCCCTGCTCACTCTGTCTCTCTCTCTGTGAAAATAAATAAAATTATAAAAATTAAAAAAGAGAGAAAATATTTGCCATTTTAACCATTTTTAAGTGCACAGTTCAATAGCATTAAGTACATTCATGATACTGAGCAGTGTTCACCACTGTCTATTTCCACTTTTTCATTACTCCAAACAAAAAACTCTGTCACCTTTAAACAAACTTCCCATTCTCCCTTCCCATATCCCCTGGTAATCTTTAATCTTTTCCTTTTTTTAATACTTATTTATTTTAAGAGAGAGGGAGGAAGAGGGAGGGGCAGAGAGAGAGAGAGAGAGAGAGAGAATCCCAAGCATGCTCTGTGCTGTCAGTGCAGAGCCTGACGGGCTTGATCTCACAAACTGTGAGATCATGACCTAAGCTTAAACCAAGAGTCGGACACTTAACTGAGCCAACCTGGCATCCCTCTAATTTACATTGTCTCTATGAATTTGTCTATTCTAGATATTTCATATAAGCGGAATCATACAATATTTGTCATTTGTCCTTTTATGTCTGGCTTATTTCAATTAGTGTAATGTTCTCAAGATTTATCCATGTTGTAGCATGTTATCAGAATTTCATGCCTTTTCAGGGCTGGATAATATTCTGTTGTATGTAGGTAACACATTTTGTTTATCCATTCATCAGTTGATCGACATTTTTGGTAGTTTCTCCCTTTCAACTGTCGTGAATAATAGTACAGTAAACATTGGTGATTATCTATTTTCAGCTCTTTGGGGGATGCGCTAAAGGTGAAATTGCTGTGTCTTATGGTGATTCTGTTTAGCTTTTTGAGGAGCTGCCAGACTGTTTCCACAGCAACTGTACTGTTTTACGTTTTCATAAGCAGTATGTGAGGGTTCCAAATTCTCTAATACCTTGCCACTATTTCATTATTTTTCCTTTTTTAAAAATGGCCATTCTAGTTGGTGTGAAGTGGTACTTTTTTGTGGTTTTAATTTGCATCTCCCTAATGACTAATGATGTGGAGCATCTTTCTATGCACCTGTTGACCATTTGTAGATCTCTTGTCACCCCTCATACCAATGGAAACACCGACAAAATAAAGGCATTGCTAATTACAGTAAAAGAATAAGGCCAAAATGAGAAGCAATTAAAATGGATATAATTTAAAATCGAAGCTTTCAGCAGTCAACTGAGTTTTGAGTTTTATGCCTCTTTGAAGCACAGCCCCTGACATCTTACTGCTGATTTTGTATTGCCTTTTAACTTCCATTCTCTTTTTTTTTCTGCCTATCTTTACTTGAATACAGTATAGGATTCTTCTTTATATCAGTCAACAACAGCCAGTTACTGTTGCCAGGATTCATCTGAACTTTGAGCTCATGGTAAGACTTCCCATGTTGGAATCATTAGCTCCTTTGGGAAGGGTTTATAGGAGAGATTGGTCTGTGCGTACCTGGTAGGAATTAGATCTACTATTTCAGCCCCTGGACGTCTGTGTGGATGTCTTAACAGAGCCTGTCGAAAAAGTCTCTTGCCTGCCTTCTGGGAAATGGACCAAGGGTGGTTGGTGGAGGGCAGGAGGGAAGAAGAAAGTTCCCTATCTCTCTTTGGGTCCACTTCAGTCAAGGCCCTTCTCAATGAGTTTAGGCAGTCAGATGATGCACTGTGCTACCTGTGGTTGGGTTATCCTAGTATCTCTCCTTTCCCCAGGTTCGGCCCAATAACTATAGCACCTTTTATGATGACCAGAGACAAAACTGGTCCATCATGTTTGAGTCGGAAAAGGCTGCTGTGGAGTTCAATAAACAGGTAAATACCATCTTATTCTTATTGTGAAAAGCCAAACACTAGTTTGGATTTCTCTTGATTTAGGAAACTATATGGAAAACTTATAATCTGCTATGTGTTGTTAGTGACAAGCATAAAAAAAAAAAAAACCACTAAATTTGTCACTTGAGCTTGTTGTGGCTCAGAGAAATAATAGGAATGTTTATTGAAATTGCTTGAAAATGTGACTTTCAGAGCAAAAAGGCTTAATGCAAACTTCTTTCAAACATTTTTCACTTTATAAATTATTTTAAGGGATAAATAAAACTATCTTTCAAAAATAGTGTTTCAAAAGAACTTTTATAATGTTATATGATCCTTGTAGAAAATTTAGAAAAGCATTTTTTAAAAAATCACTTGAAATCTTAGTGCCCGAAGGAACCACTATTAATATGTTAGATTTCTTTTTTTCTTAAAAAAAAAAATTATTTATGTATTTATTTATAAGGTTTTTTAACATTTTAATTTCTTTTTTAGAGAGTGCAAGTGGGAAGGGGCAGAGAGAGAGGCAGACACAGAATCCGAAGCAGGCTCTCAGCTGTCAGCTGACATGAGCCTGATGTGGGGCTCAAAACCATGAACTGTGAGATCATGACCTGAGCTGAAGTCAGATGCTTAACTGACTGAGCCACCCAGGCGCCCCTTATTTATTTATTTTTAAGTTTATTTATTTATTTTGAGAGAGAGAGCGTGAGGGAGGGAAGGACAGGGAGAGAGGGAATCCCAAGCAGTTTCTGCACTGCCAGCATGGAGCCCAATGCGGGGCTCAAACTCACGAACCATGAGATCATGACCTGAGCTGAAACTAAGTCAGAAGCTTAACAGACTGAGCCACCCAGGCCCCTGTTTCCCTTTTTCTATGGGTAATATATGTAAATGGGCATACTCCTTTAAGAGTTCAATATTTTGCTTATTTTTTTTAACAATGTATAATGCGTTTTTCCCCACCTCATGAAAAATTATTTGGAAATATTGTTGAAAGCTGCATAGTATGAATGTTCTTGAATTTATTTAACCATTCCCTTACTTTTAGACATTTAGGTTGTTTTCAGTCTGACATGATACTGTAGCAAGCATTGTTGTATATAAGTCTGTGTCTTCTTTTTTTTTTCCTGATTATTTACTTGCGCTAGATTTCTAGATGTGGAAGATTGTGTCAAAGAGTCCAAATATTTTTTGGTTCTATAGACAATTTGGCATACTGCTTTTCAGAGAGATTATAATATTTCACATTCATATCTGTTCTCTCACTATACCTTTGCCAACATTTAGAATCACCTTTTTCTTTTAGTCTGGTTTGCTTGGTAAAAAATGATGTCTCATTGTAATTGATTGCAATTATGAAATCTTGTTTTTTAACTCTATTTATTTATTTTGAGAGAGAGAGAGAGACTGAGTGAGCAGGGAGGGGCAGAGGGAGAGAGAGAGAATCCCAAGCAGGCTCAGCACTAACTGCAGAGCCTGATACAAGACTCAAACTCACCAATCATGAGATTATGACCTGAGCCAAGATCAAAAGTCGGATGCTTAATTGACTGAGCCACCCAGGTACCCCGTAAAACCTTTCTTTTAAGAAAATGAGTAGCAAATTTTTCATGTGTATCATGTTTAAAAATGACCATAATTATTCATGAAGATGTGTCTGACTCTTTTGTCTAAGATTTGTGCTAAGATAATATGACTAAATCTGTAAGTAGCGAAGATGCAAATTCTGGGAATGCAGCATGATTTTGTAAATGGCCTTTTTTCTAGTTTGTCTTTAGAAATGCCTTTTGAAAGTGTTGTAGAAGCTCTCCTTTCTTTCATAGGTTCCTAAACACTGAAATAGTAAAATCATCAGAGTAATGCTAGCTAATGCTTTTTGTGTACTTACTATTCTTTGCCAGGCACTGTGCCGAGTGCTGTGTTTGTATTAACTACAGATACTCCAGACACAACTACAGATAGTAACTACAGATACGAATACTGTATTTGTATTAACTAAGTTGTATAACTTAACTGCAGAGTTTTTATCTCCATTTTACAAAATAACCTGTATGAAATAAGGTTCACAGGAGTTAAGTTATTTGGCTGAGGCCATAAGTTAATAAGTGGCAGTTGCCCAGATCTGTACCCAGACAGTCTGACTCCAAAGCCTTACTCTTAAGCACTTCGATTCCTGGCAGGATTACTGACTTCAGAGTGGTTTATTCCTAAACACGTAATCAGTTTTGTTAGTGGACAGCACTGTTTAGAAAAGAGCATTAACGATAATATTTCCTGAGCTCGAACTAAGTTTATGCTGCTTTGATTTCGTCTCACAGGTGTGCATTGCCAAGTGCAATAGCACCCCCTCCCTAGATGCAGTGCTCTGCCAGGACCTCGTTGTAGTGGAGGGCCCTGCTGTAGAAGTTGGAGATTCTTTGGAAGTGGCCTATACCAGCTGGCTCTTTCAGAATCATGTGCTGGGCCAGGTAAGGAAAGGTAGCCTGCAAGTGCTTTTGTAACTGAAATAGCATGAGGGCTCTTCATATGTAAAGCATTACTGCTGTGAGTTGCTGCTCTTGGCAAATAGAAATCTTTCAGGGACCCTGCTCTGACTGCTTTTGGTGTATAGTCATGAAATGCTAATATGTTCAATCTGTTCAGTGCCACCTGGTCTCATCTATTTAGAATGGAAACCAGTTTCCTCCTAAGTATCACTTTTGGTAATGGTTTGTGTGTATGTCTTTGTCCTTCTATACTGGTTTCAAACTTGAATTTATTCTGATGGGATTAGGTCTTAAAACTTGTATTAGCAATAATCACACCTCAGATAAACCTCATTGGCTATGATACTGCCAACTGCACAAAGCTTAAAACTTCTTTTTAGACTTTCCTTACAATTGTTTCTTTGTTTTTTTTGTGTAATAGATACTGGAAATAGAATGGACTTTTGTGTTTTAATATCATTACGCTCTCAAAACCAGTATGATGTGATAGAAAGAACTTTAGACTAAGTCAAAAAAAATGGACATTCAAGTCCCAATTTAGCCATGATGTGGTCCCTTCTTTTTGGGTCTTTTAAGAACTACCCCCCCCCCCCCACCTGCCCCTGCCCAGTATATTTGACATTCCTTATTCCAGGAATACTGTGCTGATCTATATTGACTATCACATTATTATTATTATTATTATTATTACTATTATTTTTGGAAATTGGCTGACCTCATTTGCTTTGATCAAATTGCAGGTTTTGGATTCTACTGCTAACAAAGATAAGCTGCTTCGCCTGAAATTAGGATCAGGAAAAGTCATCAAGGTACAGTGTTAACTGTGTTCTTTGTATGGCTTTATTAGTTGCAGTGGGCTTAATTTAGATTAAATTTGTGAAATTTCTAGCCTGGGTGCATTGAGTCCAGAAAGGTGTGGTTAAAAAGTAGGAAAAAAAAGTTCCACGTGATCTGGAAAACTACATGGGAAAATTTAACCTATGAGAATATATTGAAGATGGGGACTTTTTTTTTTTTAAGAATTTTTTTTTTTTAATGCTTATTTTGAGAGAGAGAGACAGAGTGCGAGCTGGCGAGGGGCAGAGAGAGGGAGACACAGAATCCAAAGCAGGCTCCAGGCTCCATGCTGTCACCACAGAGCCTATCGCGGGGCTCGAACTCATGAACTGTGAGATCATGACCTGAACGGAAGTCGGATGCTTAACCAACTGAGCCACTCAGGCGAAGATGAAGACATTTCTTTAATTCCTACTGTTTCTTTTTCATTGTGTTACTGTGAGGAAATTATTAAGTCCTTCTTGTAGCCTTATAGGGAGAGAAGTGAAACTGTTTCTTCTAGAACTGTATCATACTGGGTGATTTTTATCTGTCTGAGATGCTTTGAATCAGCATTTTCCAATCGTGAGCAGCTATGATATAGCAGGCAGAACACTGGGATTGGAGTCTGAGGACTTGGGTTCACACTGTGAAGTTTTTCCTTACCAACTGTGCAAGTGTTTTATAAAATTCAGAGTATTTTACAAATGTGGGCTATCATTGTGTCAGGAATGTTGAGGTGTTACAAAGTACTCATTGGTAAAAGTACTCATTGCCACTCAAGTGACAAAAAGGTTTTTGGTTTTCTTCATAGCTTTGTTTATCACTCCTTTTCTTAGAATCTTTTGGAGACTTTCTTATAGATCATAGGAGTTAAGGCCTGACCTTTAAAGCTAGATAGATCTAGTGTTACATCTTGGCTTAACAATTCACTAACAATTTGATCTTGGGTTAGTTACTTAAGCCTCCCTAAGCCTCAGTTTTCTTATCTGTAAAATGGGGATAATGCTTCTAACCTTATGAGGTTATTTTAGGGATTAAACAACACAGTCCAAGTAAAGCACGTACCAGAGTACTTGGAAAATGTGTTTAATGAATGATAGCTTTTATTTCTCTCTTTTTAAAAATTTATTTATTTTTTACTTTACATCCAAGTTAGTTAGCATATAGTGCAACAATGATTTCAGGAGTAGATTCCTTAATGCCCCTTACCCATTCAGCCCATTCCCCTCCCACAACCTCTCTAGCAACCCTCAGTTTGTTCTCCATATTTATGAGTCTCTTCTGTTTTGTCCCCCTCCCTGTTTTTATATTATTTTTGCTTCCTTCATCTCTTTGTATCTTAAAGTCCTCATATGAGTGAAGTCATATATTTGTCTTTCTCTGACTAATTTCGCTTAGCATAATACCCTCTAGTTCCATCCACGTAGTTGCAAATTATTTCTCTTTTAATACCATTCTCTCCTCCAGTTTCTCTCATTATCTAAGATAAGTGTATTTCATCTAGCCCCAAATATGCTGGCTTTTACAAGTGAATAGAAGCAGTATTCTAGATATTCTTATAACCGGTGGCGGGGGGGGGGGGTTGGCAAGGGGAATAGTTGAACTTGATCTCTCTCTAGGATCTTTAGAGGTCCAAATCTGAAAGTGTGGATGAGAGGATCCTAATCCCAGCACTTCATTTTGTCTTATGAGAAGGCTTGTATCTGATAAGCTTTTCCTCTTGTCTGATTCCTGAAGGCCTGGGAGGATGGGATGCTGGGCATGAAAAAAGGAGGGAAGCGGTTGCTTGTCATCCCTCCAGCCTGTGCTGCCGGCTCTGAAGGGGTAACCGGATGGACTCAGTCGCCAGACTCAATCCTGGTGTACGAGGTGGAGATGAGGCGGGTGAGTGAAATTGTGCTGTTTTGTGTTTGATGAGTCCTTTTTGCCATTAAGTAAAATGAATAAATATGTTTGAAAAACAAGTTCAAAGACTTTTTATTTTATTTTTTATTTTTTAAAGAAATGGTATAGTTGGAAAGAGCTACAGCTTTGTAATCTAAAGACCAAGGTTTATGTCCTTCCTGGTGCTCTGTTGAGTCTAGAAGAGGTAGTGACTGAACAAGTTAGTTCTCTACACTAACTTTTTTACTCTGTCTGTAAAATAGTGGTTCCTATCCAATGTATGTGATTTTTGCCTTAGTATTTCCATGGCTACAAATTTAATTTATTTTGTCTCTATGTTTACATAATAATGCAAAGATATCTGTACATAGATAGAGATACTTAGCTTCCTCTCTCTGCCATGTTGTTTATAATAGTAAAAACTGGAAATAAAATATCCATCATTAAGCAACTGGTAAGTTACGGTTTTTCATGGAGTGGACTTTTATGCATTTCTTACAGAATATGCAAAATCTGTTGTTAAGTGAAAAAAGCAAGTTGCAAATTAGTATGGATAGTATGATCTCGTGTATGCATGTGTATGTAAATATATAAAATATTTATGAACAAACATAAAAATGTATATATACAGTCATACACATGTATATATGTATGTCTGTATCTATACAGATAGATACATGTATATTGCCCATATCTTCATAGGAAATTTCTGGAATGTTAAAAAAAATGATTAAAAGTGACTTTTTCTGGGGAATGGAAATGGAGTTCAGAAACTTTTCTTTTGTACATTCTCCAAAATTTTTATCGTGAATATGTAGAATTTCTACAATAAAATTTGTAACAAATTGTGGTTAAATAAATTAATGCTCCCCTCCAAAAAAAAAAAAAAAGACCTTGTTTGCTTTTACATTGTGTTTGTTAGGTGTGCTAGTGTTTGTGACTATAAAATATAATATACAAAATAAAAATTATGATTATCTTCACTGTGGCTGTTCTTTCTGCTGCAACCAATGATATGCTTTTCT
This sequence comes from Panthera uncia, assembly GCF_023721935.1. Classification (NCBI taxonomy): domain Eukaryota; kingdom Metazoa; phylum Chordata; class Mammalia; order Carnivora; family Felidae; genus Panthera; species Panthera uncia. Next base: position 71,165,725 of record NC_064807.1, on the reverse strand, counting down.
TCTCAAGGACTTTCCTAATTGAACACCTTTATCTCTGCTGAGTCATTCCAGCCTTCTTTTACTGATGTGCTTTGAGCTGCCTTTTCCACAGCTTTTATATTCTGAGTTTTCCTTTGACTTTGAGGAAGTCATGACTGGTCTTGGATAACAAACCAGGGCACCTGTGTGGCTTAGTTTGGTTAAGCGTCTGACTTCGGCCCAGGTCATGATCTCACAGTTCGTGATTTCAAGCCCCACGTCGGACTCTGTGCTGACAGCTCTGAGCCTGGTGTCTGCTTTGGATTCTGTGTCTCCCTCTCTCTCTGTCCCTTCCCCGCTCACACTCTGTGTCTCTCTCACTCTGTCTCAAAAATAAATAAACATTTAAAAAAAAAAAGATAGCAAACCAATTTGAATCCATTAAGACTGGCATTTTGTAACCATGAGGAAAAAAATACTCTATATTACTAATAATCAATGAATTACAAATTGACATGCTTAATAAATTGACCAGGCTGATACAGAATGATAATACCCAGTGTGATGAGCATCAAGAGAACATTACACACTACTTGTGGAGTAGAGAGAGACGAGTTCACCCTTTGTGGTGTGAAATGTAGTGGTGTATACCAGAAGCCTTAAAAATGAACATACCTTTTCTCCAACTGTTTAACTTCTGGGAATTTATACTTTGGGAAAGATTATGTGCAAAGATATAGATAAAAAGTCATTCATAGAAGTATTGTTTATGATGTGGCAGGGAAATTAGAAATGAACTGGATGTCTAACAACTAGGAATTGGTGAAATAAATTTTGTAGCAACATATTTAAGACTTCGGTTTCCATAGTCTTTTAGAGACTTTTTCTTCTAGATAATAGCAGGTATGGGTATGACCCTTGAAGTTAGACATACTCTTAAGTAGTTAAAAATGATGTTGTAGATTGGTAATTTAGTAACATGGAAATGTATTACTGAGTGAGCAAAGCAGGTTTCAAAACAATATGGTCCCTTTTTTGTAAAAAATATACAAACACATAGATGTGAAACACTGCACAGACTCTAGCAGTGTTATTGTGTCGTGGTTGGATTACGGATGATGATGATGATGGAGATGATGATTGGCTTGTCTACATTTTCTGATTTGCTACAAGGGAACGGGTAATGACTTGTGTAGTGAAGAATAAGTAAAAGAAAGGAGGGCAGAGAAGGCAGGATCTCTTTTTTGTAGCCTGTTCCACCTGTGGTTGATCTCTTCCCAGGTCAAGTTTGCCAGAGATTCTGGCTCTGATGGGCACAGCGTTAGCTCCCGCGATTCCGCCGCCCCTTCTCCCATACCAGGTGCGGACAGCCTCTCTGCTGACCCTGTTGTATCACCACCTACATCGGTGCCTTTCAAATCAGGGTAAGATCCTGAAGTTGTATCATGCTTTTTTATTGTCCATAGAAGCGATCTGTAGAGGGGTTAAGAAATAAGGTGTAGTTGCAAACTAAAATAATTTTAAATAATTGGGAAAAAATGAGATGAGGGAAGTGGGGAAAATATTTGCTTGAAGATTTTTCTGACAAAGAATTGATTAATACAGTCTTTTAAACCACTAACTCAGATGTATATGAATACCTGCCAGACCATGGAAGAAAATTGAGTAAAAGGCATAAACATAAAGCACATACTCAAGGGGAAAAAAATGGAAATAATCAAAACAATTTGAATGGAAAATTATTCATTTTCACCAACTTTCAGAGATTGTGCAAACTGAAGAATGATTAAAATTCTCTTTCACAGCAAGTGAATTGACAAATGTTTTCAAAAACAGTTTGCTTATCTAATATGATTGAGACTTAAGATTATGGATTTGGGATTTTTTTTTTTTTATCTTAGCATGTGTGTTACTTTCAGGGAGCCGGCTCTTCGTATCAAATCTAACTCCCTCAATGAACAGCTGACAGTAAATACAGTGAGTATGCAAGTCTGTCTCCCTCACCCCAAGTCTGCTGAAAGGTTTCATGTGCCTAGGGTAGGATAGACAAAAAAAAAAAAAGTTCACTATTTTATTAATTTCCCCTTCCTTGGAAATTAGTATAAATTAGCTTGGGCTTCTACAAGGACAGACCTGTGTTCAGATCTTTATTCTGGTAAACTTGTGGCCTTGAGAAAATTATCTAACTTCTAGTCCTCAGCTTCTTCATTATTAAAGTGGATATAATTCTCATAGTTCCTTTAAAGGGTTCTTGTGATCTGTTTGTAAAGCACTAAGCTTAGAGCCTACATAAAGTATGCCTTCACTTTATAGTTAAGAGATTTTTATGAAGTTTAAATAAAATAATGTCTGTGGAGGTGTTAGCATTGTGTATGGCATACTGTAAGCGTTCACTTAACATTAGCTCTTGTTATTATCATGATTACTGCTAACAATGTGTGGCTTCACGCTTTCATTGTCTTAGACGAATCCTGCACTAATTCACCAACTAGTTGACTTTGAGGCAGTCACTGGGCCTCTGTGTTTCTCTGACTGCAAGATGAGAAGACTAGCATACGGTTGTAGTAGAATTTGGATTTGAAAGCCTTTGGGAGCATGAACACTGTTCTTGACTGCTGCCCTGCCTGGTCGGTGAAGGCATCTGAGTTTGCCGCATGAGGATGAGATGAAAGCCCTGGGGCCTTCGCCTCCATGCTGGGAAACAAGATAATTGCGTAGAGTGAAACTGATGATTAATTTCTCTCTGGCCCTGGTTTACTTGTTTATAATCAGCCTAAAGCAGGAATTATTAAACAAATAATTGATTTGGTATGTATAACGAGTGATCTCCAGAACCCCAAAACTTGAAGCCAGAGAATTAAGAAAATTGAAAAACAATGATAACCTCAGATCTTCAAACGGTCATGAAAATTATTTAGTGTGGGTTCTCTGGTACTTTCTAGGCAGAGCTATTGTTGTCACCTGTTTCTAAGCTTCAGTAACTTCCAGTAGACACTTGGTCTTCAAACTTTTAAAAAATTTTCTTTTGTCTTTTACAGTTGTTGTTGTTTTTTTTTACATTTATTTATTTTTGACAGACAGGGCACAAGTGGGGAGGGGCAGAGAATGAAGGAGACAGAATCCGAAGCAGGCTCCAGGCTCTGAGCTGTCAGCACAGAGCCCGACGCGGGGCTCGAACTCACAAACTGTGAGATCATGACCTGAGCCGAAGTCGGACACTCAACTGACTGAGCCACCCAGGCGCCCCAATAGTTTTTTCTTTTTTTTTTTTTAATTGAGGCAAAACTCACCATCTTCTTCTTTCTTTTTACATTTAAGTTTTTATTTTTTGTTTTGAATAGGTGATTACATTCATATGTTTTGATAATGATCAAAACAATACAAGAAGATATACATTGCGAAGATTCACTCCTGCCCCTAGCCCCATCTACCCCATCCCATCTCCCTCTCCTTTTAGGTAACTGCTTTTATTAGTTTCATATATATTCTTTTAATGTTTTTAATGCAGCTGCAAACAAATAGGAATGTATATCCTATTTTTCCATCCTTTCACAAAAAATGGCATAGTATATGTGTTGTCCTCCATGCTTTTTACATTATGGTATATGTAACAGTATCTTTCCGTGTTAGCATACCGAAAGCTTCCTCGTTCTTTTTTTAATCTCTAGATCGGGCTATGCCACTGTGTGGATATGGTATATCTAGTCCTCTTTTGACGGGCCCGGCTTTCTTTGATTATGTCCCTCTGATCAGTTAAAAAAATGAGAACATGCACCCAATATATATCTGTTTACAAATTGTATAAAGTACTGTCCATCCCTGTAATAAATAAGTTTAATATCTTATGTTTATAACCGCTTAAAATAATCCAAAAATAGAGGTTATGGTCATTTCTTTTTATGCCCAATAGATCATCATATATACCCTCAGGGTATGTACTCTCCACTCTGAAGGCTGCACTTGAACAGATATAGAGGCTTCTAGCACAGGGACTAGTGTGTAGTCAATGCCAAGTCAGAGTTATATGAACCTGAATTTGGAACAAAGAGCTCCTGTTTCCTTCTTTCCCCAAATCTTTTCTGAACATCTATTTGCTGAATTTCTCCCAGGGTTTTCAGAGGGTACTGTCATCTACAATGCCTCTTTCCCTTGATCTGTATATAGTTTTTCACCTGTAAAATGAGAAGAATTACACCTGGTGGGAGACTTGATTGAAATAATAAGGTAATACATGTGGAACCCCTGTGTTCATTCCAACATACAGGGAATTATTTTTTACTGCTATTATTAATTGTGACCCGTGTGTGCTTTCTTTGGCAAGAAATATTTAATTCTTATTTTGTAGAAGAAATAGTTTCAAATCAACATGGCAGGGGGGCTTACTGAAGGATTTGAGTTAAGAGCCAAAGACATAGGACTAAAGTAGTGAGCCTTGATTATAGTGATTTTTGTGACTCTCTTCTCTTTTTAGAATCCTGATACAGTCAAAGCTAAGTTGATCTCTCGGATGGCTAAAATGGGCCAGCCCATGCTGCCCATCCTTCCACCACAGCTGGATTCCAATGATTCAGAAATTGAGGTATGACCCCCTGTCTCTGTTAGAATGAATAGTGCTAATATTTCTACCTTGTGTCCTTTTGGTTAAAATTATGACTTTTTCTGCCTGTAACCCAGAATCCTGTGGAGAGCTTATATTCAAAACAATGCAGGTTAGTATTGGTACATGTGTTTCCACTGTGATTAGTACTTCCCCTCAGAAATGGAAGCAATCTCATACATCTGCCACAAGAACAGGCAAGTTTTAAGTAGTCAGTTTAGCCTTCTTCTAGAATCTCTATTGTCAGTAAAAACCATGCTTGAGGCAGCATGGTGCCCAAACCATGAAAGATGCTCAATTCATATTGGTTGATTGAATGTCGAAATTCTCTTCGGACATGTTGGTGTTCCCACTGACATTACCTTTTGCTGAGGATCGCACTGTTTTGTCTTTTGGCTTTGTGTATGGTGTGGTTGTTTTGAAGTTAAAAAAATTTTTTTTAATTTTTTTATTTATTGCTTTTGAGAAAGTGAGCAGGGAAGGAGCAGAGGCGGGGCGGGGTGGGGGGGGGGGGGGGTTGGAGGATCCAAAGTGGGCTCTGTGCTGACAGCAGAGATCATGACCTGGGCCAAGACCGGACGCTTAACCAATTGAGCCACCCAGGCACCCCTGAATTTCAAGAATTTTATTGCAATGAATTGTATCAGTTTTTTCCCTATGTCTTTTGCTTTTGACATTATGCTTTGACATTATGTTTTGACATTATGTTTAGAAAGCTTTCTCACTTTCAGATATTATAAATATCACATGTGTTTTCTAAAAGTATTATTTCATATTTTGATCTAAAATTTTTATCCACCTGGAATTTGGTGTATGATATGAAAGTAGCTTAGTTCTAACTTAGCTCTTTTCCTGTTGGTCAGGTCCTTATTGAATAAAATCATCCTCTCTCAGTTGAACTGAAACACATAACAGATTGATTTTTAGGATTCTTTGACTTTGATATAAAACAAAGCAAAGGTGATGCTCTTGAAAAAATTTTCCAAAATAGGCTTTATTTTTCATCATTTTGTTTTATTTCTTCCTGGCAACGCTCTAAGTAGTTTTGAAGTTCAAATTTTTTTAAGAGTTCTTTTTTTTTTTTTAAGTTTCTTTCTTTATTTTTGAGAAAGAAGGCACACAGGAGGGGCAGAGAGAGTATCTCAAGCAGGCTCCATGCTGTCAGCACAGAGCCCCACATGGGGCTCAAACTCATGAACTATGAGATCATGACCTGAGCCGAAATTAAGGGTTTGTTGCTTAACCAACTGAGCCACCCTGGTGCCCCAGGCTCTCAGTAGATTTAATGTTTTAAAGGAGGATAGGATTTCTGGGGCCTCTTGTTATAGGTACTCACTGTAAATAATATAATTAACATAAATAAATAAAGCATTGTTTTCTTCAAATGCAACTCAGTGTTCTGTTAGCTCTATTTTTTAAATTCCTTTCATTCTGTTGTTAGACATTTAGGTGGATTAGAGCTGCAGTGATGTAAAACTGTCATACTTTTCCAGAAACGCATAATACATTTTTTTTTTTTAATTTTTTTTTTTTTCAACGTTTATTGATTTTTGGGACAGAGAGAGACAGAGCATGAACGGGGGAGGGACAGAGTCTAGAGAGGGAGACACAGAATCGGAAACAGGCTCCAGGCTCTGAGCCATCAGCCCAGAGCCTGACGCGGGGCTCGAACTCACGGACCATGAGATCGTGACCTGGCTGAAGTCGGACGCTTAACCGACTGCGCCACCCAGGCGCCCCAAACATTTTTGAGAATATGAGGGGACAAGGGGAAGTTCTAAAGTAAAAGAATGTCAAAGAGATTTCAGCCTTCGAACTGTAAGATAGCAGATCACAGTCACCATATTTTGTGCCCCAAGTTTGTCTTTTCCTTGTACGAATTGAGCAAATGTTCAGAAGATAATTTTGTTTAGAATTATAGTAGAGACCAACATTGCTTTGATTTTTATGAAAAGAAAGAATGGGGGGAAACACTCTAAAAAGAGACTCAGTGAACCCAATCTGTCTGTTTTTAAGTGAGTACCTTGAGGTCTGTGGGGATTATTTGGCAGAAGAGGAGAGGCTATACTGTTCCCCGGGTTTCCTTGCAAGAGAACCCTGTTCTCTGGGAACACACTAGGTCAATTTTAAGGTAACTGCTCGCTTGGAAAATGATACATTCTGGAGAGCGGTCACTACAGCTGCTTTAGTCCCTAAAATATCAACAACTTAGAATGTTTGAAGAAATTAACTCTATTTAATTATTTGGTATGATTTATAGGGGGAAGGGATCTCCCACAGCCCACACCCTAAACTCTTGCCTTTCCTTCCTCTTCTTTGCCTAAAAACACTGGGGGTAAGCAGGTTTAGGGTAGACAATCAGCCTCAGTCTTCATTTAAGGACCCAATACATAGTAACCAAAATGTTTGTTCCTGTTTCAGGAAGTGAACACTGTGCAAGGAGCTGGACAGCCGGTGGCAACTCCATCCATGCAGCCCTCTCTCCAGCCAGCGCATCCCGTGCTACCGCAGATGACCTCACAAGGTAAGGAACCTCTCTGGCTCTGTGGCCTTGAATTAAGTCAGCACCAGAGTTATCATCCCTGTTCCTTACATTGTTAGGCTGCATTGTTTTAGTATTGAGAACCGGATTAGAGTGTAAAACTTGTCAGTTTGTCCCTGGGTGGGGCGCTTTCAGCCCTGGAGATGGATTTGGTCTGCCTGCTGTGTCTCCTGCTGTGGGATATTCCCAGTTTCGGAAGTGTGCACTCAGCTAAGGAGACACCCCCCTGCATGTAATTCTGTACTTCCCGTCAGCTGATGGATGGGACCATAGGTCTGAGTCACATGTGCCCGAGACCCCCAGGTTCCTTGTGCCAGCCCGTTGCTGAGATTCCAGTAGAGTTGGTTTCAGGAGAGTAGATGAGGACAGTGGTCAAGTCTGGAGTGTGTTGTAGCATGTAAAGTTCTAGGCCAGACTTCTGCCAAGGAGGGCAGGATGGATAATGGTGAAAACTTTTTGCTTTATCTTAGCACCTCAGCCATCTGTTTCTGGACTCCAGGCACCCTCTGCTGCCTTAATGCAAGTGGCATCTCTCGATTCCCACTCAGCTGTGTCTGGAAATGCCCAGTCCTTTCAGGTAACAAGGTTTTTAAACCACATCAGTTATAAGCTGTAATTTACTAGGTTCTTGTCAGTGTCTTTTCACCTTCCTGCACAGATTGTACCGTAGCGATTCCCCCCATCAGAATTTATCACTCTCCCCCTTCCTGAACCGCCACTATCTTATCTCTAAACCAGACAAAGGATCACCTACCTTACAGCTTGTCGTAAAGCAGAAATGTGAGAACAGGCAAAGCACCCGGTACAAGGCCTGGCACATGGTAAAGGCCCAGTCAGTGTTTGTTTTCTTTCCTTTGCACATGTCTCCTTGAAGGGTGTATTCAAGTCCTCTGTGTTCTTTTCTATCTAGCAGCTGATAGGCTAACATTTTGCATTGTACTTAGCAGAACTGTTGTAGGTTGAGGGTGGAGTTATGGAGACTCTTTCTCTAGTTATCTTCCAAAAGAGATCTCCTAAAGTAAGTTTTATTCTGTTTCACAGAAGGCAGTGACAGCAGTCTGTCTCCTCTGTTGACATTTGCCAGGACAGTGGATTCTTTTTACTGCCTTGACATATTTGGTGGATAAAACATACCCCCAGTAATAAGAGGGCCTCACTTCCTTGGTGATCCATAGTGGAAGGGTGGGAGTGATGGCTGGTGAGCTAGGCCCCATTGGTGGGACAGGGTATGTCAAGAGTGAAATAAAGGCCCAACTTGCCCTCTCCCCACTGCCAAGTGGACAATTACTATCCTATAGCCTGAGTTTTTTGTTTGTTTTTTGTTAATAATGGCTGAGTAGGTAGTTTATCTATCCCTGGAAATGAGCTGGATTTCCTTAACTCAAGGAAGAATAACCATCATCATTTAAATGAAAGCTACTGTTGGGGCGCCTGGGTGGCGCAGTTGGTTAAGCGTCCGACTTCAGCCAGGTCACGATCTCGCGGTCCGTGAGTTCGAGCCCCGCGTCGGGCTCTGGGCTGACGGCTTGGAGCCTGGAGCCTGTTTCCGATTCTGTGTCTCCCTCTCTCTCTGCCCCTCCCCCGTTCATGCTCTGTCTCTATCCCAAAAATAAATAAATAAAAAAAAAAAAAAAAAAAAAATGAAAGCTACTGTTTATTGAGCATTTCCTATCTGCCAGGCCCTTAACTTACCAGCTGTTAGGAACTTTACATATATATCACTTTGTCTAGTCTACACAACCACCCTGAGTGGAGTTATTATTTTCATTTTATAGTTGAAGGGACCACAGTTCAGGAGAAAATGAAAGCTCTTGGTCACAAGAGCATCAGAATCTAGCAGGGAAGAGTCATCCTTTGGAGACTGGTGGATTTACTTTGAAATCTCAATGAATACCTGTCCTGTGACCCCAGTGGAGCCTCAGCCATGTTTCTTTAGTTTAAAAATTTTTTAGACCATCAGTAGGCCCAGTGGCTGGGAGATGAATCCCTACTTAATTAAATCATACTGCCAGAGGACTGGGGAGTGACCTGAGACACACTTCACTCACTTTCTGGGCAGGACTTTAGTGATCACGCACCACTGGATGACACAGATAACTCTCCTGCTGCAGTGCCTACCCAGTACCGAACTTGATCTACTCTGTCTCCACCCTTAACAAGGTTGCGTCTCCTTCCAGCTTAATCTCTTCTTTATGCCATCAAAGACAGATTAAGCAGAAAAGAAAGACGTGAATGTTTTATAAACTGGCCATAACTTGGCATTTTCTCAGCCCTATGCAGGTATGCAAGCCTACGCTTATCCCCACGCGTCAGCCGTCACCTCCCAGCTGCAGCCTGCGCGGCCCCTGTACCCCACACCGCTCTCTCAGTCTCCCCATTTTCAAGGTAGGGAGCGGACCCCATGGTTTCTCATCTTCTGCTCCCCTTCCCCCCGCCGCCAGCCCGTTTTCATATTCACTCCAATAGATTTCTTCCATTTTTTTTTTTTTTTTTTTTTTTAAATAGCTTTCTTGAGAGGGATGCCTGGGTGGCTCAGTGGGTTAAACGTCCTGACTTTGGCTCAGGTCATGATCTCACCGCTTGTGGGTTCAGGCCCAGCGTCGGGCTCTGTGCTGACAGCTCAGAGCCTGGAGCCTGCTTCAGATTCTGTGTCTCCCTTTCTCTCCATCCCTCCCCTACTCTCTCTCTCTCACATAAATCAAGGATTTTTTTCAGTAAAATTACAGAGTTGTGCAACCTTCTCGGCAGTCCAATTTTAGAACGTTTCCATCATCCGCAAAAAACCTGTCATGCCCACTTTCTGTTTTGTTTTTGCATTTTCTCCTGCTAGCCCTTTTACATTGCTCTGTCAGAGTGGTTCTGTAGAGTTTATAGAAAACTGTAAGGGAATAACATGTTGGGGAAAATTGTGAGAAAGCATGGTGACTGGGGGTATTCAGTATCTCAAATGGAAGCTACTTTGTTACCATTTTTAAATTATGAAAATAATAAGCTCTGATAAAAAAGTCAACACAAGAGTATAAAGTAAAAACTTCCTGATCTCCATCATTAATATCCCTGACCGTGGGAAACTGTTGTTAACAGTTACTTGGGTAACTTACAGGTATCTTTCATGCATGTACAAGTGTCTATAAAAAACTCATTGGTATAAAAAATAAAACAATAAAATGTAAATTTTGTATTAAAAAACGAAAGAAAATGAAATGTAAATTTTATGTTTAAAAACCAACACAAACTAAAACCTAAATAGCTGGAATGCTATCCTACCTTCTTATTCCGCAGCTTGTCTTAGGACAGCGGTAAGAAGAAGACAGCATATCCTACAACATAATTTATGGTCCCGGAGTGGTTAGGGTTTCATGGATGCTACTGTGTCTGGAGCCCTGACCCTTCTCCATCTGGGAAACCATCTAATCTCTTCTCCTCTGTGAAATGTTCCCTGCTTGTTAACATCCCTACCTTCTCTCCTCCCACAGACAGAACTGCGTATATGTGTCACCAAAGAGTTAATCTTTGCTTTCTCTGTGCTCCTTTTGTACCTTGTACATGGTCCATCTCTTGCACTTAAAACACTCTGTTGTAATAATCTGTTTTCATGTGAGTCTCCCCACCAGACTGTGAGCTCGCCAAGGGCAGAACCAGGTTTCATTCGTTGCTGAATCCCTGGTACCTGGTACGATGCCTGGCATGCACTTGGATGAGTGGAAAAGTAATCTGAGCTGTTAGTGCTATGGCAGACCAAAGTGGGCATCCTTGTGCCCTTGGACCAGACTGTCTCCCTCAATGCATTTTGCAGGAGCATAGCTTACTATTAGCTTTGGAGCCCTTTTCCTCTGTGTTCTCTATATCTTCTCCTGACAGTGTGAATCGCCTACAGCATTTCCCAGTATTTTTGAGATGTTAATTTCTTTCTTTCCTCTGCTGCAAGGGCTATTGCTTTTTCCTCATACAGTCTCCTCTGCTCCAGTTTCATAAGGTTCTTTTTGGCTTATGTCTGTTTAGGATCCAGTGACATGGCTTCATTTCTCATGACTGAAGCCCGGCAACATAACACTGAAATTCGAATGGCAGTCAGCAAAGTGGCTGATAAAATGGATCATCTCATGACCAAGGTGACTGAGTCAGGGTTGGGGCTGTGTTGAAAGTAGGGGAATGAACAGGGGGTGCAAATAGGGAGCAACCAAGACTACGGGTAAACTCTTCCTTGGTTTCCTGTATTCCTAGTAGTTAGTAGTTATTTTCCTAGAAGGTTAGTTTTTTTTTGGAATCCAGGTGGCAGAAGAAAGCTAGCTTATGTTCAAGACTGTCTCAGAAACTCTTCAAAAAAGTGGTCAGATCTTCGGTAAGTTTTATTTCTTCATTTAAAAATTTCTCACAAAGTCCTTCCCTCCCCCTTTTGTAGGTTGAAGAGTTACAGAAGCACAGTGCTGGCAATTCCCTGCTGCTTCCCAGCATGTCGGTTACAATGGAAACCAGCATGATTATGGGCAACATCCAACGAATTATTCAGGTGAGAGGGATCAAGAAGAGAACACAGCCTGCGGGTCTTGCCTCCTTCTCTTTCAGGATGCACTACGCTTTAAAACCTCTGCAGCACAGATAGAGAGCTTGTGATAAATGCTGCACTGAGTTGGGAAATTCTGGAAAATCCATTATGTCCTAATTTGAGTCCAAGTGCCTCATCAATATAGAGTCACAAGAAAACTTTTTTTTAGACTGTAGTTTGGAATTTTGCTTCATTTTATGTCCATGTATATGTTTAATCTATTGGGCATAGTGATTTGTATTCATCAGGTGTGGTTCGATGTTTTAAATATTATATCTGTATGGACATAAGTTCTAGTTTTTTAATCTCAAATTTTATAACAGTGTTACCTGTCAGTTCAAGCTGATTCCCTTATATTTCTGGCACTTTTCTCTTAAAAACTCAAGTTATACATCATATATTTTGAATTTAGGAAAATGAAAGATTGAAACAAGAGATCCTCGAAAAGAGTAGTCGCATAGAAGAACAGAATGACAAGATTAGTGAACTAATTGAACGAAATCAGAGGTAATGACAGGTACGGGGCACTGGCTAGGATGGACAGAGGGTTTCATTTGTAAATGCCCAAGTTAGATAAGCATGTTTGTTTAGTGTAGTTTGTGTGTACTTCTGCTATTTGTTTCCTGCCTGTCATGTGAATTACTGTTTGTTTTCTGAGAGGCATTTTGGTAGAAAGAGCACAGTAGGCTGTGATATAAGGCAAACCTGTGTTTGAATGCAAGCTCTGCTCCTCTTTTGTTGCGTGGCTTTGTGTATTTATTTATTCCTCTTGGCCATAGTTTTCTCATCTGTAAAAGTGGTGTTAATACGTAGAAAACCCTTAGGAATACTGTCAACTCTTCTCTCTTTTGTGTGGGCTGACTCTATTTCATCAAAGAGAACTTCACTGATTTCCATATAAAGCCCAAACATTGTGTAATTTTTCTAGATCCTTCTGAAGATATTAGGGGGGCTGGTCAGGGGAACATGTCACAGCATATAGCATTTCACTTAAAGAATCATTCTTCCATATTTCTCTTTTCTAAGGTCTCTTGATTCCCACTTGTGGGGGGATTTGGGGGGGATAAGGGCTTTCTTTTCTTCCTTCCTCTTTTCTCTTTCATTCCCCCTCACCATACATGCTTCCAATTCCTCTTCTCTTCATTATGCAAGGCAATACCTCCAGCCCCGGTTCTTACCTCCAAACTTGATTACTGCAGATCTAAGGAAAACAAAAGTGCTTTCAGATTGTTTTTTGAAGTGTAGTAGAGCAATGTTGTGAGCGCTGATTGTGCCCGGTATACATTCGGTGCTCGATAAATGTCTTTTCCCCTATTTCATAGGTATGTTGAGCAGAGTAACCTGATGATGGAGAAGAGGAACAACTCGCTTCAGACAGCCACAGAAAACACACAGGCAAGAGTATTGCATGCTGAACAAGAGAAGGTAAAGTAACAAGGGAGAGGAAAGCCCATGAGGATGTGTAGAGCTCAGGAGTAGTCCTGTGTACGGACTTACCGATCTACTTTTCAGCAAAAGTTTTTGCCATCATTGGGAAAAGAACTAGAAAGCATCCAACAGATTTTAGTATATCCACCATCCAGACTTCTGTTTTATAATATGCTTTGCAATGGGTTGACTCAAAAACTATCCTTGATCTTAGTAATTTAAGGTGAGGATTACATCATTTATTAGAAAACGAAATTTATTCTGTTGACACAATAGAAAATTCTTATGCCACATAACAAACACTATGGTGAAATTTAAGGTTGGTTACTTTGTTCCTTCACCTGCGTCTGCTGGAGCATTTTGAAGTACTGCTGTTTGGCTTTAGTCAGTTCAGAAGTAGGAATTTTGACTGTTCCTGGAGTAGCTATAAGCAAGACTCTAGTGGGCCTTGGGCTGGGCTGGGCTGGTTCGGAAGCTCACTCCTCCTGTCTCTGCTCTGGCAGTACTGTTTATCCGGCATGGATTCCTCCTTGTTTGGGCTACCATTCCTCAGTTGGGAGCCCTTGACCCCATTGCCTGTTACCTCAAGTTTAAGAAATGGTTTACCTTTTCTATTTGAATGTTTCTTGGAAACTTGAAAAGTTGAGTTGAATGCATTTGATAACCTTGTGGAGTTTACCCACTTCCTCATGATGAGGATTCCTTACTTACGTCTCATGTAATTTTTCATTCTTTGTGTTCTCTTAGCTATTTCTCCAGGGAAGAAATATCTCCGACCTCTTAGCCTCTGATGAGCAGTGCCTTGCCTAGCACAGCCCCATTCCATCCTGATCCCGGTCCTTCCTCACTGTTACTTTCCACACCCCTTGTTTGTTGTGGCTGACTTGTCTGGCCTGGGTCAAGGTCAGCAGCCTATGACATTGGCATCACCAAACAGTACTGGGGTCACTTCACCACTCCCATTAGCCATACTTTTTATTACTTCTCCTTCCTCTACTTTTATTTTTTCTCTCCTTTACTCTTTCTTTTCTTTTCTCTTTTCTTGTCTTTTCTTGTCTTTTCTTGTCTTTTCTTGTCTTTTCTTTTCTTTTCTTTTCTTTTCTTTTCTTTTCTTTTCTTTTCTTTTCTTTTCCTTTCTTTCTTTGTTTAATCCATAGGCCTGGCAGGGACACCCAAACATGTTTGGTCTAGCTGTTAGACCTGTTATTCAGGTCTAAAATGATTACTAGAACTTCTAGATCAGTTGTTCCCAAATGCTAGTCTGGTTGCCTCAGAACCCTTGAGATGCTTGATTAAAAAATACATTTTCTTAAACTTCATCTTGAGATTCTAATTCAGGATATCTAGCCGAAAGCCAAATCTGAACTTTTAAAAACCTCCTTTTGATTCTGATGCACAGCCAGCTAAGGACCCTGCTCTTGTTAGTGGTTTCTTTTGCGGCAATTTCTGGACGTGGCAGCTGGGCACATTTGTTTTTAGTAATTTCACCATGTGATTCTCATGCTGAGTATCAATGGGGGTGTGTGTGTGAGTTCCAATAAAATTTTATTTACAAAAACAGGCAGCAGGCCAGTTTGGCCCGTGGGTCAGGGTTTGCCAACCCCATGAGTTAGCTTATTAATCCACCCACGTGATTCGTATTGATAAACAGAAATGTCTGGCCCGGTGCCTGTAACTGGTAGATGTTCTGTCTGTAAGAGCAGAAACATTAGTAATAATAACAGTGGTAGCAGCTGCAGTATGTTAAGTACCCACCAGGTTCTAGGCACCCTGCCTGCTTCCGCACATCGGAGAGCATCTCCTGGACTAAGGATCACAGGGCTTGGTGGGCGGGTACCAAGTACCACATGCCTCACTTGGCCACTTTTATTCCAGGGAAACTTTCAAGGCTCGACTCTCCCCCGCTTGTCTTTTGCTCCACGTCTTTCTTACTTAGCAGTCGTCCCTGTGAAAATTCTCCTAAAGGGAGATAATTGAGGTCCTTTAATCCCTGGAGACAGTTCTCTGCCTTCAAACACAGCTCAGAAAATTTTGGCTGAGTGCTCAGTGGATATTTGGTAAATGGAATTAATCATTATTTTTTTTTTTTTTTTTTTCTGTGACAGGGTTAGTATTTCCACATAAAATCCTGGACTAATGCAAGAGCTGTCGGAGGTCACTTGGTTTACAGAGGATCAAACTGCGACCCAGAGAGAGTCAGAGACTTGCCTAGGGCCTCACTTCCAGTCAGCTATGTCCTTTTTCCTTTTGGAAAGGAAAATTCCCATTTTTCTTTGGTACCATTTTCCTGCCTCTAACTTGAATGCTCTTTTTTACTTGTTTTTCTGAATTCTTGGTTCTCCCTGCCTTTTCTTTCCTTTCCTATTACTCATCCCTTCACTGTTTCCTCTGCGCACACATGTGTGTTTGGGTGAAAGTATTGCTTTTCATGCTTCTAACAGGCCTTTCTAGGTAAGGCCCTGAGCTGAAAAGAACTTTTGAGTGACCTTTGACTTCGCTTGTCCTTTGGTGAGGGAGGGACCACCCATCCCACTGCCTCCCCTCCAGGGACGTACAGCCCTTCCAGTGGTCTTAGCTGCTGTGAGTCCTTTGTGAATGGCCCTCGCTCTGATATCTGTGAACTCTCGAGCCACAGACAGACATGATGCTCTGTGGGTGCTGTGTGAGCTCAGGTCCCATTAGGCCACATGTGGCAGGGCAGTGACTAAAACTTTTTTTCTACTTGGGGCAGATGAAAACCCCTCTTCTCTCTGGAAGTTCTAGATACCATTGTCCTCTGTGTTTAACAGGTAAAAACCTAAGGCTACCACACAGCAAAAATAAGTATCTTAGAGCTCACTCCAAAGGTCTCATACTGTTAGAAGAAAAAATTATTTGGGCACTTACTGAAATAGTAAGGAAGACTTTATTCAGTATTGTTGCAGAAGGAGAGAAAGATTGGGCTCCTCCAAATACAGTAAGGACAGATGGGGGATTTATAGCTAAGGAGCAGAGTGAGGGTCAGTGCCAGAAAATGACTCAGAGGAGACATCATGGTTAGGGGGATTCTTGGCTAAACTGACCTAGTAGGATTCTTGCTAATGACAGGCCAAGGACTGAGATACCAAAGGTCGAGGATGAAGAACTTGTTCAGATATCAAGGACAGGGGTTGTCTCTGAATGGACATAGCAGGACTCTTGCTAAAACTAGGCTGGGCAGGCCACAGACAGGATGGGAGGCCAAGGTCAGGGGCTCAGAGGAGTCTGACTGAAGTTTGGTCAAGGAGAGAGTCTTTGTCAGGGGGTTCTCAATACTCATTCATAGCCTGTTTCTTTTTATTTTAGATACACTTTTAATTTGCTTTATTTCCCCCACTTTTAGGAGAGCCAGAATATCAGATTTTATTTTATTTTATTTTATTTTATTTTATTTTATTTTATTTCATTTTATTTTTTAAACTTTTAAAAATGTTTTATTTATTTTTGAGAGAGAAAGAGAGAGAGAGGGAGACAGAGCATGAGCAGGGGAGGGGCAGAGAGAGAGGGAGACACAGAATCCGAAACTGAGCTGTCACCACAGAGCCTGATGTGGGGCTTGAACCCACAAACCGTGAGATCATGACCTGAGCTGACGTCAGACGCTTAACCAACTGACCCACCCAGGTGCCCCCAGAATATCAGGTTTTAAACGTAAGCTAGAAGGGCGCCTGGGTGGCTCAGTCGGTTAAGCGGCCAACTTTGGCTCAGGTCATGATTTTGCGGTCCGTGAGTTCGAGCCCCGCGTCGGGCTCTGTGCTGACAGCTCAGAGCCTGGAGCCTGTTTCAGATTCTGTGTCTCCCTCTCTCTGACCCTCCCCTGTTCATGCTCTGTCTCTCCCTGTCTCAAAAATAAATAAAATGTTAAAAAAAATTTTTTTAAACATAAGCTAGAAAACCAGTAAAGGCTTTGGAAAGCTTAAATCTGCAGGGGTGCAGTGAATACCATAAGAAGGGACAAGTGACAGTAAGAAAGTAAACAACTATAAATGTACAAGTAGATAGTACAGGAGGAGGAACGGGAGTAGCAGCGTAATAGTATAGGAGAGATGGTCCAACCACATCAATACTTCACTGTCCAAAATCAAGACTGGTCACCAGCCGAGCAACTGTTCACTGCCTTTCCTGTTATCTCATTTTTCCTCACTTTTATGGGAGCACATCAGTTCAGGTGACCAGACTGTGGTATTTGTCACTTGTTTACCATTCTGTTCCGTTGACCGTCCTCTTAATCATCACGCGTACTGCATAGACTATCATTAGAGGGCTCTCCAGGGTAATCACTGTGGTTTCGCCAGATGTTACTCGAGCACGCACACGTAGCTTCCCTTAGGCCAATCCAGGGCACCGTTTGCAATACGTTCAGCCCTCAGAAAAACTGAAACGTTTCCTTCTTTTGTTAGCTCTGTTCTTCCAAGAACCCCCAGCACAGTTGCTCTCATGTGGTTGAGCTTTCCATCGTAATACTGCCAGTGGTCAGGACCTCTAGGGAGAAGCTGCAAACTCACAAGTTGACGGTGTTGAAGGCGTTCAGTTTAAATTTTAAAAGATCCTTTTCTTATTAAAAAAAAAAAAAAAAAAACCATACGTGTTTATCCTAGGAAAGTTAGAAAACGGGCAGGGATACCATTTCTCACGTATCAGATTGGTAACATTTAATAGTAGGCTGTGGCTCTGTCCCCGACGTCTTCTCTCATACCCCGTTCTTGATAGTTGCATGCAGGATAGATGTATCACAATTTGCTTCATCAAGCCCATTTCCCAGCAGTTTATTTTTCCACTCTTTTGCAACTGGAAACAATCGGCAGTGAAGATCTCGTGGCAAAATTTTTGTAATTTCGCTGAATGCTTCCTAAGGACGGATTTCCGCAAGGGAATTCGTGGACCAGAGACGCATATTGAAGGCTTGATTTCGGTTTAATGCATGTTAAGGGTCAGCTCCCTTCCTGCCAGTTCAGTCAGCAGAGTGTGTGCGGTTGGGTCCTCGCTTGGAGGCAAGGGACAGCTGTGTTTGAAGTGGCGTCATACTTTGTTACTATTCAGGCCAAGGTGACAGAAGAGTTAACGGCAGCCACCGCTCAAGCCTCTCGTCTGCAGCTGAAGGTGACCGCTCACCAGAAGAAGGAAGCGGAGCTGCAGATGCAGCTGACAGAGAGCTTGAAGGAGACAGACCTCCTCAAGGGCCGGCTCGTCAAACTGCAGGCAGAGCTCTCAGGTGCGTCCTTGGTGGAGGGGCTGCGACGTTTGCCGTTTAAACTTCAGGAATGAAAGTGTGGGGCCCCCGGGTGGCTCATTCAGAACAGCACGTGACTCTTGATCTCAGGGTCGTGAGTTCAAGCCTCACGCTGGGGGTAGAGTTTACTTAATAAATAATATAACAATTATTATTATTATTATTATTATTATTATAAAAAGGAATTTAACCGTGTCCTTCCTCCCCATCCATTTGTCATGACGCTCATGAACTTTGCTTGGGAGGGACTGAGGCAAAAATGAAAGTAGGCCTGTATCAACCTACACAGTTGCTTGACATAAAGGACAACTAAAGAATGGACTACCCGTCTGGATGGACCAGCCGCCACTCTTCTACTTTGTTTGGGCCAGTGTTGCCTTCAGTGCCTTTGAGTTAACGGGTTCCTCTAACTCGTGACTCATTGGAAGTTTAAGGAAGAAATGCTTCCTGTGGCGGTTGCCTTCTTTTTAGAGGGTGGACTCCAGCCCTTCAGTCTGGCTCTCCAGCTTGGCCTACTTCCTCTTATGTTGCTCAGTTCATCTTGGCTCTGGACATCCTAACCAGCCTGCTGCAGCTTCAGCCCATCCTGTGGTTCTTGTCTTGTTTTTCCTCCATGCTCTTCCCTGGACTTGGTGTGTCTGCTGTCACCAATGTTTGCCTCTAATTCTCCAGAATTCATTCTTCAGAAACTTTCTTGGTTTTTTTTCCTACAACATTTGATTTCCTTTAAAATCCTTTACCTCTAAGTACGTTATTCTGACATTATCAGAGTTAGCCTTAGATCAGCACGATTTACATGTCCGTGTTCCCTCCTAGGATACAAGCCTCTGGAGGACAAGGATGGTGTCTTGCTCATCTTCGCTAAGTCCTTTTCTCCAAGTTAGTGTTAGTTCAATGCCTGGCACAAAGGTGCTGCTCAAGACACGGGGCCTTGAATAGAAGATTTGGGAAGCCCAGAGTGCTTCATGCACCCGATTCATGCACCTCGGTGTATAGGAACAAATGTGAAAGGCACAGATGGGACCGGGGGTGGGGCATAGCTGGAGCAGCAGCAGAACTGGGAAGACGCAAAGTTTGCTTGCCTGAAAAGAGCTAAAAACACTGATGTCAGTCATTAGAGTGATACCTTGAAGATATACCCTTTCCCTTTTAGAGTGTCCCCCGGGTGCACCTGAGGGACAGTCTTAGATTTGAATGTTGTACAGATGTCTTCTTTTCTGCTTTGGTGATGCCCTAGGACGATTACTTCTAAAGCGCCATAAGGGTCTCAAAAGTTTTCCCAACAAATGTAACTTTGAGGTGTTACCTTTTTAAGAAATATTACAAATAGCTTTATTTGAGCATTTATTTGATATTTTATGTTTTATTATTTTTTTTAAAGAGAGAGATAGTGTGAGCTGGTCGGGAGGGTGGGGGGGGGGGAGAGAGAGAGAGAGAGAGAGAGAGAGAGAGAGAGAGAGAATGAATCTTAAGCAGGTTCCACACTTAGCACAGAACCCAACACAAGGCTCCATCCATGACCCTAGGATAATGACCTGAGCTGAAATCAAGAGACTGAATGAGCCACCCAGCCGCCCCTGTTTGATTTTTTTTTTTTTATGTTTATTTATTTTTGAAAGAGAGAGAGAGGCAGTCTGCAAGTGGGTGAGGGGCAGAGAGAGAGGGAGACAACAGAATCCAGATGGAAGCAGGCTCCAGGCTCTGGGCGGTCAGCACAGAGTCTGATATGGGGCTCAAACCCATCAACTGTGAGGTCATGACCTGAGCCAAAATCGATCGCTTAACTGACTGAGCCACCCAGGTACCCCCCTGTTTGGTGCTTTAAAAGCAAACTCTTGGTAGAATGTCCCAACTACCAAGAAGGTTGGGAGTATCTTACCGGGCGGTGAGACAGGGCCTGGACTAAAGCTAAATAAAGATCAGTGTGTGGAGCCGATGACTGAAAGAGGATTGTGGCAGTGATACATGTCGCCAGTGGTTTCGGACTGCTTCAAATGTTTCCTTTCAATTTTGTAGAGAAGGTGACACACACAGAGAAATGAGCATGGGTCGGTGAGGGTGTTGGTTCGTGACCTGATACACCTTTTGCTGGTCAGTGAGTTGGTGCCAAAGGGAGTGAGAGGAAGGCGCTCACGTGGTTGAATTGGGAGACCTTGGGGTGCGGTTTGGAGGAGCGGCTGGGATGCCCCTGGTTGTGCGGCTAGTAGTCTCTTTGTCGTTATATCCCAGAGCTCCAGGAAACCTCTGAGCAAGCACAGTCCAAATTCAAAAGTGAAAAGCAAAGCCGGAGACAACTGGAGCTCAAGGTGACCTCCCTGGAGGAGGAGCTGGCAGATCTTCGAGCTGAGAAGGATTCTCTGGAAAAGGTGAGTTCTACAACTAAAGTTTCTCTGTTGGACCCAGGTGGCCAGGATCAGCTTTTAAATTTTTTTTTTTTTTAACGTTTATTTATTTTTGAGACAGGGAGAGACAGAGCATGAACAGGGGAGGGTCAGAGAGAGGGAGACACAGAATATGAAGCAGGCTCCAGGCTCTGAGCTGTCAGCACAGAGCCCGACGCGGGGCTAGAACTCACGGACCGCAAGATCATGACCTGAGCCGAAGTTGGCCGCCTAACCGACTGAGCCACCCAGGCGCCCCAGGATCAGCTTTTAATAAACATTTTTATTTTCCTTTAAATGTTAACAGTAGCATGTGTTCATTGTAACAAATACAAATAAGACAGAAAAGTATAAAATCAAAAATAAAATTTATCTTGTTTTCCTCTCCAATCTCAAGCGTTAGAGGTAACAACTGTAAACAACGCATGATTATCCGTGCAGGTTGTTTTCTGTGTGTATAAAACATATGTACACCTGCACTTACGCATACATATATGTACACGGATCATTTTTTAACGATAAGATAATTATGCTTAATGCTTTTTTTTTTTTTTTTTTTTAACATCCTGGACATTGTACTACTAAGAATGAGAACTTTCTCATTCTATTTAACTACAGCATAGTAGTCTAGTCTACTGTGAGGTTATACCATAATTTATTTATTCATCTGTTGATGGATATTTATATTTCTGTTTTTTCACAATTTCAGGCATTGCTGCTGTAGACATCCTTGTATTATATATTTATTTTTTGTGAATTTATTTGAGCATTTCCATAACCTTGATTGCTTGAATTAGAATTGCTAGATCACAGGAAATGCTACACATCTAAAGTTTTAAAATGCACATTGCCAGATTATTTTCAAAGAAGGGTATGCTGGCTTACATTTCCAGCATTGTGGAAGCCCGTTTCTCTATATTCTTTCCACCTCGGCTTATGTCAGTTTTTCTAATATTCATAGTCTGATAGGTGCGGTATGCTGTCTTGTTTTAACATGTATTTTTGTTAGTAGTAAAGCTTTCGTATATTTAATACCTATTTGTATTTCTTCTGTAAATTTTCTTTTTAATGTCCTTTGCTCTCTTTTCCTGTTGTAATATTAGTTTGATTTATAAACATTACTGAGGGTGTTCATCCTTTGTCACTCAGAGATGTTACAAATATTATTTAGTATTTGTAGTATCTTTTGTTGTGTTAAAATTTTAAGGTCAGCCTAAACTAGCCCCATTGAACAAAATGGGAACATTCCTGGTTTTTTCCTCTGTTCTGGAACAGTTTAAATATGAAAAGAACAAACTGTTTCTGACATTTCTATAAAACTCTTTAGTAAGGGCTTTGTGGCCTGGTTCCTTTTTAGGGGATAAATCTTGGTTTTCATTTTCAGTTTCTTCTGATTTTATCAGTTTTTTTTTTTTTAACCTAATTCCTTCTGATTTTTGGGGGGGCTGTTTTAGTTTTTCATTGTTACAGATACCACTACAGTGACCACCCTTGTAACACAGTTTTTGTGGGCATGATTTATTGCTTCCTTAAGATAAATGGTAATTTGTGAGATTCCTGGGTGTGTATATTTTGAAATTCCTTTCACAGGACTGCTAAATTGCCATCCAAAGAGAGAATACCTATTTATTTTCCTACTAGCAGGTATGAAAGTGTCCACTTCCCTATGCTCTTACACTGTTAAGATATTTACCATCTCTTAATAGAATTGTAGATAAAACCATTCTTGTTTTCCTTTCTTCTTGTCACAATTTTTCTCGTCCAGTAGCTGAGAATGTTAAATATAGAAGGAAAATTAAATTTAACGTTGAATTGTTTCCGGAAGGACCCAGCAGGGTCCAAAGCTACCACCAATATCACCACCTTCTGCATTGATCCTTGGTCAAACAGCCAGAGCTGACGATGGTTCTCTTATTCCTAAGAACCTCTCTGAAAGGAAAAAGAAGTCTGCTCAAGAGCGCTGTCGGGCCGAGGAGGAGATCGATGAAATCCGTAAGTCCTACCAGGAGGAACTGGACAAGCTTCGGCAGCTCTTGAAAAAGGCTCGGGTGTCCACAGACCAAGCAGCTGCAGAGCAGGTAACGGGAAAGTGACGCACTTGGAAATAGGCCTTCAGGTACATGATCATCCTTGGAAAAAAGGGATTTACTTGGGTAAATCAGGCGGGGAAGCCCGGGAGAGTGGCAGGGCACACCTGGATCTCTAGTCCATTTGACAGAGACCTTTCTCCTTGTAAGTTCATAAATTCATATTTGTGCGTCTAACTGTTGAGTGAATTGGTGCCCTCAGTTTGGTCACCTCTGGGAACTTTGACAAAACTGTTTCTTCTGAACCTGTAAGGTTTAGGGCCCAGATTCTGAAAAGTGTGATCACGTCACGGTCCTGTCCTCTCGCAACCTTGCTGGGCAGTCACACCTTTATCTGGTTGGAGTAGTTTTTAGACTCCCGACAGCCAATGACATCTGCGTCCCTACGTTTACAAAGTACATTTACTTTGAAAGTAATCAAGGTCTTTCAAATAGTTGTGTTCCTATGAAGTCTGGGCTGTTAGCTTATTCTTTTTGCCTAATGAAAGATGGGCTTCCCTAGCTGTGACGGCTCTCGCCCGGGATGCGGTCATTCCATTCTCTTGGCAGCTGTCTCTCGTACAGGCTGAGCTGCAGACCCAGTGGGAAGCAAAATGTGAACACCTGTTGGCCTCTGCCAAGGATGAACACCTGCTGCAGTACCAGGAAGTGTGTGCGCAGAGAGACGCCAGCCAGCAGGAGCTGCTCCGCCTTCAGGAAAAGGTAGGTGTTTCTCCTGGGCCAGACAGCTTAGCACGGTTAATGTGACGTGAACACGTGGAGTCTCGTAAATTCTTTTGAACCTAAAAGATGTTACCAGCTCGAAAACCAAAACCAAACCACACTTGCTCAATTCTCCGGTCTGTCAGTAGTCTTACTGATTTGGGATGACAGGTCTGTGACCTCGAGAGAGAAAAGGCAGCACTGGTGTTCTGGAAGGTGTTTAATTCCATTATTTGGTCATTTATGATGCAAATCTTTATTGAGTGCCAGTTGGACTCCAACTGGCATACCGTTAGGGATACCGTTAGGGAAAGGGCTTACAAAGGACTCTGCCCTCGAGAACCTCACAGTCAAGAAAGGGAGACAGACACAGATCAGCACTGAGTGCTGTGAGGCGCAGAAGAGGAAGTGCCTAAGGGAGCAGAGCCAAGAAGGACAAGTGGCCTCGGGAAGGTGAAGAAGGCGGCAGAACACCCTGGGCGGAAGCACACAGATGGGATGGGGCGTGGGTATGGTAGACTCATTGGCATGAAAATGACAGAGCTAGAAGATGGGTAGGGTCTTGGTATGAAAGTCCCCACGTCTGGAGGTCACTGTCCACCCTTACAGTATCTAGTTGAAAATCTTGGACCCACAGGTGATGAAGGCAGTCTTGCAGGTGAATAGGCTGCTTCTAATGACTGGTGTTTATATGTCTGTGTCCCTGGACTTACATCCCCCCTTTTCTCATCATGCTTTTGACCTGGTTAGAACAGTGCGAGTGGCCTTACTGGGGAAGCAGAGACAAAATTGTGAGTTGAGGCTGAGTGATGAGGAAATAGAATGCCCTGAGTCAGC
This sequence comes from Panthera uncia, assembly GCF_023721935.1. NCBI lineage: Eukaryota > Metazoa > Chordata > Mammalia > Carnivora > Felidae > Panthera > Panthera uncia. The sequence goes on along the minus strand of NC_064807.1, from coordinate 71,141,399 downwards.
AGGCCTGGGGTGGGCGGGGCGTATGGACACCAGCAGACCTTCCTGAGGTTAACACTGATGCTTAGGATTGTTCTGGTCCTCCTGGGTGTCCTGACTTGGATCTGGCAGTGCAGGCTCCCGAGGCCATGGCCACGGTCTGGTTGTTTTGCAGTGTCTAGCCCTCCAGGCCCAGGTCACAGCCCTGACAGAGCAAAATGAACAGCACACCAAAGACCTGGAGAACAAGTCCCACATGTCTGGGGTTGCAGCTGCTGCCACTGACCCCTCAGAGAAGGTGAGTATTTCGAAGAAGCAGCCCAGGTCGTATCAGGGGATTGATGAGCGTAGCAGGCATTCAGAAAGAATGTGGCCAATGTGTTGTGTTGATAGCTTTATTTTCTGCCTTTAGTGATAGACCACCTGTTTGACTTAAGTAAAAATTAACCCCTTGGAGCCCGTCACTTTGGTGGCAAAGCCCAGAGGGCCCTATCCTGAGGTTTTGACAGATAAGGGAAGTGCCTCTAATTCACAAGAGTGAGGAGCGTGCCCAGCATCTGGTACCACTAATCCTCATAGCCCACGGCAGCTCCGGTGGTGACCATGGTGGGAAGAAGCAGCAATAAATGCTATTTAAGCAGCTGTGGGCACACGTGTCACAGCTCGCCTGTCCCTGGTAGCCCTTCCATCCAACACGGTTCCTTATTTAACATCGTCCTCCACAGTGACAGCCTTCGGCGTCTCAGTTCGTGACCAGCTGTGTTGTCTGATCGGTTCCAGGAGGCTTCATTTCAGCCCTCCAAACGCCTCTCTAGAGCTGACACGCGTCCCTTTATCACTCCATTCTGGCAGCATACAAGTTTTGTTTCGCTCTCCTCATGTCTTCACACAGGTCAAGAAGATCATGAACCAGGTGTTCCAGTCCTTACGGGGAGAGTTCGAGCTGGAGGAATCTTACAATGGCAGGGCTGTTCTGGGGACCATCATGAATACCATCAAGGTGTGGCCGGCTGTTGATTGTTTCACTGAAGCGGGTATCTTGTTGCTTAAGTACCTTCCAAGGGATCATAAATTTCAAAGGTATTCCAGACTGTTCATCAATAATTAGGATAATTGGAGTGACTTTTATCTGGATACATAAGGGCAGCCTCCTGTGAGAGGAAGAGGCAAAGTCAGTTGAGCTGCATGAGTAGTTGTGTAAACAGGGACCAGGGACGGAAGTGATAGGAATGCCCGCTGTTTTCCTCTTAGCGGTCCTCTCCTCCTCCTTGGCTTTTGAACAGATGGTGACTCTTCAGCTGTTAAACCAACACGAGCAAGACAGGGGACAGAGCAGCAGTGAAGAAGAGGAGGAGGAGAAAGAAGAGCGGCCTCGGCAACCTTCATTCTCAGGCAGTGCTGGACCGCCTCCAGCGCCCCTGAGCAGGGAGATGCAGGGGTCCCCCTCACTGTCACCGGAGCAGGCAGTCCAGGAGGCTGTCCCCCCGCCTCCTCGGGTCCTCCCCACTCCCCAGGAAGAGGTACAGGGAAGGGAAGGGGAGCCCTCAGAAGCAGAGGCGCTCTCAGAGATAGAAGAGGGGTCCCTCTCACCTGAACTGACTTGTGGCCCCTCCCAGAGAGCTCTGGGGCCTCCGACTTCCGTTCCCCCTATGCCTCCGGGCCCTGTACTTGTGGACTCTGAGTGCGAGGAGACACTTGCCAGCCCATTGGAAAATCCCTGTGTTGAGGAGCCAGAAAGCACTGCGAGACTGTCCCTGACTTCACACCTCTTGAAGGGGGACCCACTAGCCTCGGGGTCCGAAAGTCCAGGAGAAGAGCCTCAGCCTCCAGAGCTCAAGAAAGACGAGGATGTCGCTAGCTCCGCTGTTCCCTATAGGGAGCCAGGGGGCGCAGAGGCGGGTTCTCCAGCTGTTGGAGCAGCAGGCGGACCCAACCACTGTTCTCAGCACACCAGGTATGTCTGCCTCAGCAGGGTTTCCAGAACAAGGCGGCTGCATGTGGAGGTTGCCGCTGGTTTTTCTAGGGCTGATAACGCATCCTCAGAGGTGGACTGTCTGATTCACTTATTCATTCAGTCATGTAATGTGAGAGGCTCTGTGGTTGGCACTGTGATAGGGTGGTAGGCAAGGCAGATTTGGTTCTTGAGTTAAGGAGCTTATAGTCTAGTGGGGAAGACAGACAAATATTTATGTATTATAAAAATATGATAAGTGCATAAAAAAGAAATTCTCTATTATTATAATAGAGAATAAAGGGGGAATTATTCTACTTTAGATAGAGAGGTTAGGGAAGGATTCTGAGAATGCAATTTTTAAACTGGGACCTAAAGAATGGAAAGGAGCCTTCAATGCCAGGAGTGGGAGGAAGAGACTGCAGAAAGCAGGAACAGCACGTGTAAGGGCCCTGTGGTAGAAAGGGACATGACACAATCAAGGAACTAAAGAAGGCACAGTAAGTAGGAGAGTGGTGTTAACCTGAGATTGGAGAATGAAGTAGGGACCGAGTCATGTGAGATTTTGTATCACTCTTAGAAGTTTGGACTTTACCATGAAAAGCTACTAAAGGGATTTAAGCAAAAAAGTGACACGGCCTGATATATTCGTTTTAAAAGATCACGCTGGCTGTAGGTTATGAAGGGAGTAGGAGCGCCAGAGGCTAGCATGGAGGCGGGAGGAGTTCCTGGGTGGTCATCACAGCTGTTGAATTCTTTCCTCGTGTGGGCGCCGTGGGCTGGAACAGGAACAGCAACATTGTCTGTGACTTGATTTTCTTGATTTTTCCTTCAGTCTCTCTGGGGATGAAGAAGATGAACTGTTTAAAGGGGCAACTCTGAAAGTTTCGAGGCCCAAAGCACAGCCTGACGAGGAGGATGAAGATGAGGTGGTAAGGAAATCCCAGACACTGCCGAGTCCTCCTGCCACTACCTGGGGGCCCTTCCCCGCTGGCCCTGAGAAGAGGACCGGAGTCTGTGGGTGGCCCACGCCCTGGGCTCTGTGTGCAGCACCCTGTGGGAGCAGGCTTGGGGCTGGGAGGGGGCAGCTCTGTAAGCAGAGGGGGGATGGGCAGATACCACTTCACTCCTGAAAAAGGATCACGATCTCCGTCCATGTGGGAATGGTTTCTACTGTCAGTGAAGGAAGTTGCGCCGCTCAGTCCTGCATTAAAACGCTACAGCCTCAGGTTCCCTCAGGTCTGCTCAGAGACCATGTGCATTATACAACCTGAAGGGACTTGGAAGGTCTTGTCTTGCATCCTTATTCATAGACAGAGAAACTGAGGCTCCAAAAGGTGGTTTACCCAAAGCCACAGAGGGAATTAGTGGCAGAGCTGGGCTCCTCCTGAACTGGGCACCTGTTTCTGAGCCTTCCTGCTTCCCCAGCCTGCTTTCCAAGCTGCTGTCTTGTTTTGTCACCACAACACCCAGGGTAGAAAACAGCCTCGCTCTACAGAGCTCCAGGGTGGCGGCCGGAAGCAGCTTGCCCGTGCAGCCTGTCCCCACTCCGCAACGCCAGGCTGTCACTAGGACATTCAGCTGCTCTGATGGGAATGTCACTAGAGGAGGCGTGGATGGAGAACACACACCAGCCTCAGGCTCATCCTGTCCCAAGGACAGAAACGTGCGGTGACTGGGGGCACATTTTCTCCCCTCACATGTCAGCCAGAGTGGGCTTTGCCTTTGGCCAGAACCAGGGGGTGTGGCAGAGCAAGGAGCTGGCTTGCATCTACCAAAACCTTTCCCTCCTGCCTGTGCCCCTGCGGGACACGCACCATTTCCTCCTGTTAGCCTTCAACAATTACATTTCCGTTCAGGAATTCTGCATATGAATTCTGCACTTAAAAATAAGAACGAAAAACCAATTGAGTATCCCCAAGTGGCTGCCCTAAATAGTTGGAGTGTTTAATTAGCAGTATATTATTGGTATTACTATGAATACTACCAAGTTAATTCCTATTTCCGGGGTACTCTGAAAACCTCACAGACATTCTCATTGAATACGCTACTAATCCAGTGAGGTAGGCACTTTTATCCTGTTCTATAGGAAAGAGGACTGAGGCTCAGCAAGTTTAAATAACATGCTCAGGGTTATCATGCTGGTAAATGGAGAGCTGGAATAGAACAGAAGCAGTGAGCCACATTTTTATTCACTACTGTCAGAGCGTAGAGATCACCTAGTTGATGCCCAGCGAGAGGCACAAGGTCTGTTAGTTGGTGGTGGAGATGGGATCAGCCCAGGCACCCCTGACCACATCATGCTGCCTTCTGTTTGGCCGGCCCTGTGAAGACTGACCCTGGGCCAGGGTAGCTCATAGCAGGAAGTATCTTAGTAGGGGGTGGTCTGTGCGTGCCTTTCTCCGGCATCAATCCCTGCTGCCCCCATGGGACCTGGTCCCCACCAAGCCAGAAGAAAAGGCCAGGAGCTCAAGTCATGAAAAGTAGGGGAATTTCCTCCATAGCCCGTTAATCCCCCTTTTCCTACTACCCGGGTGGAGGAAGCGAGGGAAGGGCCAGTGAGATCAAGGATGCGGGGGCCGTGGCCCTGTGCTCCTGGGCTTTCTTCATCTCTTGGCTTCTCCACTTGGTAATGTGGCCAAGCCGCTGAACTCAACTCTCTCTCAAATGGCGGGGTCACATCTAGAACCAGACAGGCCACCATGGGCCACAGCAATGTTTTTTCGGATGGAGCTGTATTCTTTCCAGCCTCCCTTCATCTTCCTGCATCTTCTCTCTCCCCTTAGGGCTGCTCTGCTTCTCTCTTTCTTCCAGCTGCTCCCATCTCTCCCCTATCGACCCTGCTTTTCCCACACGAAATGTGTAAGTCACTGCATGAGAAGAAACCTGTCAAATCGATACATGTGTTTCACAAATAAATGACCAAATTAGCCAAACAAAGTTGGTCTTCTTGTGTCTGTGTTGGAAGATCGCCTCCCTTCTCTGCCCGCTTGTCTCAGCTTTATCTGGAAGCCCAGGTTTGATGGCCTCGGGGTTAGTCCTTTCAGTAAAACCGTAACCAACACCCTCCTTTCCAACCTGGAGCCGGGAACGGGTGTCAGTTCACTTCCCCTCACACAGGCGGGAAGGCCGTGTGGTGCAGGGACAAGTGAGGACTGACTACTCTTTCCTGTTTTGGCAGAGCTTGAAGGGACGCCCGCCCCCGACACCCCTTTTTGGAGATGATGACGATGATGATGACATTGACTGGCTGGGATGAAGCCCCAGGAAACCGGTGCAAAGGTTTCTCTACCGCCCCTTCCCTAAGCGCGATTTTGCACAGCCAGCCCTGGGTCTAGACGAGCCACAGGGGGAGGTGAAGGTGAGCGTTCTGAGGACAGCGGTGCAGATATCCGAGTTCCCCAGCTTCTGAGCGCCCCGCCCGGCTGGTCCGAGAGGAGCGTGAGCCTGTCTTCACAACGTTGGGGTCCCGCCTCAGTGTCCCGTTGGGAGGAAAGGCTGGTGGGTAGCCTCCAGCCAGTCACCTACAAGAGTCCCGTCCTCTTGTGAGCTTTTTAGTCTCTTCACTAACTCAGACTGATCTGCCTCCCGATGCTCAACCGTGCACCAGCAACAGAACCTGTCGCCTCGGGTGAGGTCTCCCTGGTGGAACCCAGGGTGGATTACACTGTCTAAACCCCGGTTTGGTTAACAGCCTTCCCTGCAGTCCTGGGACATGTATCTTTTCTCTGCCTTAAATCTGATACAAGAGGTCAATGAATATTTGAAATTAACAAAACTCAAATAAATGTCTGCAATGGAACTTGACACAAGTTCTTGGGGAGAAATCGAATTTGGTGCTAAGGCAGGCCGTGCTCCTCTCTGGGAACCTCAGGGTAAGAGTTGTAACAGACCTGGGTTGGTTAACATGCACAAAAGCATTAAGACATACTCCCTGGGTACCCCGGAACTCAGGCTTTCAAGGAATGTCCCCACTCTGCTGTCCCCATTCGTCCCAGCCGTTGAAGGCTTGGGGCATCGTGGTTATCTGAGAACCCGTCATTTCGTTCGCTTGATCTGGCACACTCAGTCTTGCACCCTAGGAAGCCGTGGACAGAAGGTGGGAGGGTCCAAACGCTGCATTATCATTCATCATGGCACCTGAGGGACTGATTCTCCTCCCCCCCCTTTTTTTAAGTTTATTTATTTTGAGAGGGGGAGGGAAGGCGGGGTGGAGAGAGAGGGAGAAAGAATCCCAAGTAGCCTCTACACTCAGTGCAGAGCCCGGTGTGGGGCTCGATCTCACGGCTGACATCATGACCTGAGCCAAACTTAAGAATCAGATGCTTAACCACCTGAGCCACCCAGGCATCCCTGATTCTTCTCTTTGAGAGCAGCTTTCCTTTCCCTGTGGACTCAGGGCCAGGGCAAATGCCGAGAAGAGTAGTGAGAAAATATACGTGGTCATTTTACTTCTTCCAAAGACCATGCAACCAGTCTTCAAAAAGAATAATTTTAACAAAAACGTTCCCTGGTTTAAAATGTTTGTAAGATAGGCTCCTGAATTCCCATGGCCTGACACCATCCTTTGTGAAGACGGATCTTTTGTGAGCTTGTCTGCCATAAGTGGGGCTGGGCAACAGAACTACCATTGACTCAGCTCTGTTGTTGAGTGCTTTATACAGACTGTCTCATCTCCATGGCCCTTGCAGAAGACACTGTTACCCCATTTTATAGAGACTGAGGCTTCGAGGTAAATTAATTTGTCCAAGGTCACATAGCTATGAAGCAAGAGGACGAGAATTCAGATCCTGGCCAGCCTATTCTAGAGCCTGGACTCTGGTCCACCATGGTGGCGACCATCACTGCGTTGAGGGAAGAGGGCAGTGGTGCTTGTAAGAAATACAGGCTCCTGGGCCCCATCCCAGATCTCCTGGAACAGAATCTCTGGACTGTTGTGGTAAAATACACAGCACAGACTTTTCAGTCCCCACAGTCTACATACAGTCAGCCTCGTGCCACTGGGCATCATGTGGTCCTAGCCAGTTACTCTCTTAGCCTCCCCCTCATCTGTGCTGATGAGCGGATTCGGGCCAGGCTGCCTGGCCCTGCCTCCTAGCTCTGCCACTCACAGTGCTCAGCTTCCTCTTTTCTGAGACGGACAGATTTCCTACCTTGTTGTGAAGGTTAAATTAGTTAATACTGTAAAGTGCTTAGGACACTGGCATGTACAAAGCTAGGTGTCTGTTAAATTTTTAAAAATTCAGGTTAGTGAAGGTGCTACCTTTTGTGACTTGGCCCTGAAGAATGTCCACATGCTTAGTCTAACTAGCTTCTCTAGAGCATAGATTTTCTAAAAGCCTTCTGTGCTGTTCAGGCCCCACACACCTTTAGAGGCTGTATCAAACCAAAGAGGTTGCCGGTCACCCATGGAAGTGCTCATCTCAGCAGTGCCCAGGGGAGGGAGCCTTAGCCGCTCAGCACGGATAACTGGATACGTTGAGGCTGCATCAGCGAGACCGCACTGGACACTGGAAACCTTCCATCGGTCATGACACAGAACAGCCTTCCAGTTTCCTGCTGAGGCGCAGAGGTTGTGCTGGTCAATATTGAAGGCGGCACATACTTTCTGTTGCTGTTGTCACTGTAAATTAAAGAGGGGGGTTTGATGTATTTTTGCTTCTGGCCTAGGGAGAGAAGGTGCTTTGCAGTCTGTGTGACAAACCGTTGTTTTTCTCACGGCACAGCCCCCAGTCAGTATTTGGTGTGTGAGCATAAGAATGACTGTCGGCTCGGCTAAGGTTGTGGGGTGTCTGCCTGAGTGCGTGGCGTTTCAGGGCTGGCTTCCCTGAGCACAGAGTTGTCTTCATAGCAGGTGCACAGACTCAGTCTCAGCTCCTGCTGAGTTATAAGGGGTGGGGGTGGGGGGGGCGGCGTGTGCTTGCTGTCTCAGTGAGGAGAAACACAAGAATGGTCACACGTCATTTAAAATATATATATTTATTAAAATGTATATTTCTTTTTTAATCCCCAAAGCTTAAGACCGTCTTCCATCTAGCCCGTGAGGTACTTGAACGCAGACATTACAGTATACAGCAGTGATTTTCCCTCCCTGGGTCTCTTATTTCCTTTTTCTGTAACGTGAACTATCTGGAGAGTTCCATCTAAGTCTACAAATGTAATGCTTTGGTTTGATTGCTTATCGTGTCTTCGGTCAGCAGCCCCCATGGCTTACCCAGCATTTCAAGTGAATGAAATCATGTTTCCCCACCAGATGATTATGGCTGAGCAGGAAGTAATAAATAGAGAACGTTAAGTATTGAATATTCAGTGCAGTTCTCCGTTCTGCGTAAAAGAAGGATCCGGTTCAAAGGAGGCATTGGAGCCATGGAAAGTGCCCCAGACACCTCAAGCCCTTAGACTGTCTTCCTCCCTCAGGCAGTGCTGTCTGATGGGAGAAGCTCCCTATCCAGAGGATAAGTCCAGCTCCTCTGCCTTTAATCTGCTGTCACTCACTCTGCCCACAAGAAAGAGAAACAGTTCCCAGCAGAAGTTGCTGTCCATCATGAATAACATGAAGTCATTTCATTAAAAATTTTGTCTCGTATTAATGTGCAAAATTGCCAACCAGGGGTTCAATGGGGAAAATGAAAAATCTTAGTTTGTTCTCATGATCCACAGCAGGGGACAATCTTTATGTGTCCCAAAGGCAGAAAGGTGAGAAAAAGGAGCCAGTGTGGTCTCCATCCCTCAGACAGAAGAGGTCAGGAAGGCCAGTGGAAGATGCTCCTCTACATAAGGCACAAATCACGAGAGCAGAAGGTATCCAGCTTCCATGACCTTCGTCACCCAGAACCCATCTCCCTGTCTTGAAGATCTTTGGAAATTCTTAATTTTTGAGTCACAGAAATAAATCATCATGAGTTCAGCAACCCTGTCCCCAGGTTCTGGTCTCTCCACTCTCCCTCGGGCCACAGAAGCCTTACTAAGGCACAAAATGACCGTGCCCGGGCCCTGTGCATGATGGCTGAGGACAGAGGTAGCTGCGGTGGCCTCCAAACTCCAGGCAGCAAGTGCCGGCTTCAGCCGAAAGTCTCCAAGAGCTGGGAGCGAGGAGAGGAACCGCCATCAGAAGAAACGGGAGACATGGGGCTGGAATTTCAATGTCTGGAAGAGGGGGCCCAGCTCTCTCTAGCCCTCGGTGCCCGCAGAGCCCTCACCAGCTAAACCATGCTGAGAAGTGGATAGGCTAGGTAGTATCCTACAGCAGAGCCAAGGATCACGCCGAAGAAAATCCAGGTGTTGTAGGACATGACAGCCAGCATCATGAAGTAGCCTATGACCACCTGAACGACATGGATTAGAGACTGGCCAAAGTGACAGAAAAACCACCTAGATGAAAAGGAGAGCCATGTTAATGTTGGTAATGAGCTGGAAGCTAGGAGCTGGTGTCAGGAAGCAGAAAGCGCAGCTGAGTTACAGGACCAGCTTATTTGTAATTTGTATGCTTCACCCAGAAGAGATTTCTTTTCAAAGAGCTCTATGAGAAACCACTGACGGGACAGGGCCTTGTACAAGGAGCCTTGGATAATCACTTCTTTACTACATTTAGCTCTGAGCTTCCTGGCATCCTAGGCAAAAGGGAAAATGAGACGTGTATTCTGTCATGTCTGATAAAGGATAATACAAACTCATCAATCAGTAAAGCAGATTTTTTTTTTTCCTTCTGAATCTACTGTGGGAGGCAATACTACAATGGAAAGAACATGGGCTTTGGTGGCAGATCAGCTCCTGGCTCTGCCACTTAACACAAATAACTTAACCTCTCTGAGGTTTTGTTTCCCTAAACAGGAATAAGAACACCTCCCTTGCAGGGTGGGTGTGTATAGTAGAGACGCCCGTGTAAGGAGCAGACAGGCTCCTGACGCACGGCTGGAGCTGGAGAGAGGGCAGAACTGGGACCCTACGGGACTGCCTTATCAGACTGGGATGGGGAGGAGGGGGAGGAAGGAGGAGGGGGCTCCCTGACCCAGATGGATCCACTGCCGACAGCAATTCTTACTACTTGTGTAGGGACGGCTGCAGATTCCATCCTGGGTTTGGAAACCTTAGTGACCTAAGAAACTGCTGAGATTTGGAGGGGGGCCGGGTGGACACCCGTATTGCTAGGCAGAGGCCTGCACAGAGTTCTGAAGGTCTGAGCCTCCCAAGTGGCTGTTCACAGCTCTGGCCTGGGCATCAGGTGTCCTCACTACTTACTCACGGTAAGCACTTCGGCAAGTTTTGTTCCTTGGGCCTCGATTTGCTTTCTGTGAAGTGGGGCTAATGCCCTGTGGGCCCAGCCTCTCTCTCAGGGTGACTGTGAGTAGTACTCTGCCGTTCCCCACACACTGTGCCTGTTACCTGAGGCGGGCTCTGCTGACCGGGGCCGAGTCTGAGGCTGAAGAATCCTGGTCTGTCTCCTCAGTGAGCTGCTGGCTGGAGAGGACGGACACACTCACTACAGCCTGGTGGAGCAGCTTGGCTTTGCCAACCTTGATGCTTTCGTACAACACGGCCAGGAACAGGACCACCAGCACGGAAAGGGCCATGCCTGTCAAACGAAGCCGAGTTGCAGAGACCGGGCCGGGCAAGCCGTGCTCGCCTTCTGGCGGCTTCCCCTGGGGCCTGGGATAGGAGGCAGGAGACCACCTCCACCCATTCCCTCTGAATCCATCCCATCCGCCTCTCTCGCATCTTCTCCCCCTGCCGTGGGCTCAGAACTTCACTGTCTCTTTCCCTCTCCAGCTCTTTCTTGGAAGGGTTGGCCTATCGGGGTATGGCTTTGAGGTCAGGAAGAGAAGCCCTCTGGGAAAGGTAGGGTCCTAGGGTGAAGAAGACACATGCCACCGCCCCCAGCTGCTCCCCCTGCAGGGGTCACAAGTCTCTGTCAAGACTGCTTTTTTTTTTCTTTTTTTTTTTGAGAGAAGGCACAAGCAGGGAAGGGGCAGAGAGCGAATCCCAAGCAGGCTCCGCGCCCAGCACAGAGCACAATGTGGGACTCTATCTCACGACCTCAAGATCACCGCCTGAGCCGAAATCACGAGTCAGACACTCAACAGGCTGAGCCATCCAGGCGTCCCCTGTCATGACTTCTTGTTAAGGGAAGAGCATGTACAGTGAGGTTCCATTTATGAGTATGTACATAGAAAAGTCTGGAAGAAGGGAGATTCAGCAAAGGAGTCATAATCATCTTAGCAAATTAGGATATAAGAGATTTATTTTAGAGAGAATGAGCGGGGGAGGGGCAAAGGGAGGGGGGAGAGAGAACCCCAAGCAGGCTCCATGCTCAGTGCAGAGCCCAACATGGGGCTCGATCTCATGACCCTGGGATCATGACCTGAGCCGAAATCAAGAGTCAGACACTCAACCGACTGAGCCACCCAGGCACCCCAGGATATAAGAGAGTTTTATTTTCTTCTCACCTAACTTCCCAAAGTTTCTACTGTGTTTATTGCTTGTATAATAGTGGGGGGGGGGGGGGGAACCAGTAAGTTATTTTACGGAAAACATTAAGTGCTTACTAGGGCTGCTGTGTAAAATTAGCTGCTAATTGCTACTTTGGTTTTACAAGACAAGAGGAGGGATACTAAATGGTCCAGCTATAGTTATTTTATTGGGCTCCCAGGAGGAAATCATCTACAAAAGATGCAGGTTATTTAAAATATAAAATTACATGTAATTACATGCATATGGTACAAATTCAACTGGTGCAAAAGGGTATACAATGAAAGGTTAGTCTTCCTCCCAGCCCAGTCCCTAAAACCCCAGTCGTCTCCCTGGAGCGTTTTCCTCCATAGCTTTCCAGGGATCCTCGCTGTCAATATAAGCCTTTGTCTGAACGACAGCATCCTGTCTGTGCATATTCTTCTGCATCTGACGTCGCCATCCAAGTACACCTTGTACAGAGGTTCCCCTTAGTTCACACAGATCTGCCTTATTTCTGGGGTTTCATAGTGTCTGTGATAGAGTCTATTTTCCAAAGACGGCCACCTCACCCTATCCCTGCCAATGTGTTCTGCTTACAATGTCAGCATCCTGCCATCAAGTGGTGGGGTCCATGCCCCCCACCTTTTAGGCTGAGAAGACCTTTGTGACTTCCTCACCCAATATAGGTGGAAGTGAGGCTCTGTGACTTCCAAGGCTGGGTGTTAAAAATCCCATGCACTTCTACCTCGTTCTCTTGACACACTCGCTCCTTGGAACCCAGCTGCCCTGCCACAGGAAACCGGGGGGCCATAGGAGACGCCACACGGAGGGCTTCGGCCAACAACCTCCGCTGAGGTCCTCGCTGACAGCCAGCAGCGAGCGGTCGACTGGAACATGAGGAGGTCTTCAGGAGGACTCCAGTCCCAGCCACTGTCTGACTGCACCTGCCTGAGAGGCTTTGAGGGGGACCGCCTGGCAGAGCACAGTCGACTCAGAGCCTTGAGAAGGGGTACTACCGACTGGGATCCCCGGCATGGTAACCTGCTGAAGGCATGATCATGATTTATTTGATCGACGCCTGCAAGGATGGGCATGTGGGCCGCTTTCATTCTACTTTTAAAATGCAGTTATTGAAGCTGAACCAGAACTCCATCGTGAATTCGGGCCCAGCTCTGCCTTTTCAAGTCAAAGCCCTATCCTTCTCTTGTAAACTGGTGTCTCGTCTGAAGCCCAGCCAGCAGCGGCTGCTCTGGGTTTCTGACGCTGGGCATGCTATGAAGGAGGTGCTAGGAGACAAGACACCTCGATCTACTTCTGGCTCTGAGGGTTTACTCGCTGTGTGACCCTGGATGAGTCTCTTTCCCTCTCTGGGCTTCAGTTCCTTCTCTTGTAGTAGAGGCAAAAGCTGTATCCTTGGCCTCTCTCTGGGCCTTTGTGACAGTGAGATAACGGTGCCTTTTGGGATCTGAAAAGTAGTGCTTGCAAATGGAATTATAAATGCAAAGTTCCTGCTCAATGTTAATGTAAGAGGAGTCAGGCCCTTACATTTAAGCCCACTTAAATGTCCACAGAGCATAAAGAGAACCCAGGCTGTCCACTGCCTAGAGCTACCAGGCTTTCCAAGCTACAAGCCTAGGCTTCTCAATTCTTACCTGCAGGACTGTGGACACTCCAAAAATCAAACAGAAGCACCACCTCATCGGAGAAAATGAAATGCATCTGAAAGAGAAAGGAATCTGCATTACAGGGGGCTTAGGGCAGTGGAAGTCATGGCCCCTAATGCTCTCCAGCAGCCTCCCCTAAAGGCCCAGAGGAGTGAGGTCACTGGTCTTAAGTGCAGGAAGGGACATTAGCTGTCCCCAGGACCAACTTGAGGCCAGGCCGGGCAGGGACGCACCCAAGGCCCCACAGCAGGTGCACAGCAGAGCTATCATGGAGCTGGTCCTGCTCCAGGTGGAAGTGAGGTGTGGGGACTACCACACAGGTCGGTGTTGTCAGGTCTCGCTGAGATGTCCCCTTTGTGCCCTCCAAACCCAGTGGGGAAGCACCGGACTGTGGAACGGCTGCCTCTCTTACCCCGGGCCCTAGCCATTCTGTTCCAGCCGTGTGTATCCTGGAGGGGCCAATGCCACCGTCTCCACACTGTGCTCCACATCCGTCTGCTCATTTTACATTAAACATTTGGTGACCCCATTCTGTGCCCAGCATTCTGGACAAAGGTTAACATCTCTGCCCTCGATGAGCTCTCCACCTCGCAGAAAGAAGGAAGGCAGAAGCACAGACCACGCAGCCGCCATCCGAGTGCCCTTCTCAAAGAGCGCCTTGCCCATCCTGTGTCGGCGGGGGGCATCAAGGGTTCTTTATACATAATCTCAGTTCACAACAGCCCTGTGTGTGACAGGGACAATTAGGCCCATCTCATGGAAGGGAAACTTGGGGAAACTAGCCTCAGAGGAGTTAAGTAATCTGCTGAAGGTGCCAAGGCTAGGAAGTTGGCAGAGCTGAGATTCTAAGCCGGGTCTAGTTGGATGCCAAGCCAGGATTCCAGGATGCTATGCTCCCCTTGATCGCCAAGAAAGGAGGACAAGAAGGGAGCCAGGTGGCGATTCTCGATACCCACACCACACTTAATGACTGTGTCCGGCAACATTAAAGCCGGAGGGATCAGTATTAGTCCACCGTCTCAGGGAAAGGAAGGTCCTCTCTCATCACTGGGTAAGTAGGACCTCAGTCCTCAGCAGCGGCTCTGCAAATACCGTCAGGGCTCCGCCAGCTAAGGGGACCCTGGCTGAGTGGGATCAGATGACAGAAGCTTTGCCTTCTAAGGCAAGTATTAGAATCCCCCAATGTCAGAGCTAGAGTGTCCTTAGAGAGTTTCTTTTTTTTTTTTAATTTTTTTTTTTCATTAACGTTTATTTTATTTTTGAGACAGAGAGAGACAGAGCATGAATCGGGGAGGGGCAGAGAGAGGGGGAGACACAGAATCGGAAGCAGGCTCCAGGCTCCGAGCCATCAGCCCAGAGCCCGACGCGGGGCTCGAACTCACGGACCGCGAGATCGTGACCCGGGCTGAAGTCGGACGCTTAACCGACTGGGCCACCCAGGCGCCCCGAGAGTTTCTTTTATTGTGATATAATTAACATGTAACTCTATATTAGTTTCAGGTGTACAACATGATTCACTATTTGTATATATTGTGAAATGATCAGCTAGTAAGACTAGCTTAACATCCATTACTGCTCAGTTACAAATTTTCTTCTTGTGATGAGAATTTTTAAGATCTACTCTCTCAGCAAGTCTTAAATATACAATACAGTAGTATTAACTATAGTCACCATGCTGGGCATCACTTTTTTTTTCTCTCAAAGGGTTTTTTTTTTTTTTTAGTCCCCTGGCTTTCAACTCCGTTTTGTTTTGTTCTGTTTTTGGTGTGTGTGTGTGTGTGTGTGTGTGTGTGTTGCCAGGGATCATTGGCAAATAAAATCTTCCTTGTAACTCCACCATATAAAACCCGGGGTTCTGAGTGAGTTGGGGAGAGAGGTCCGAGCTCTGCAGAAACTCAGTGTGAAAAACACTGATCTGGTCCCACTTGGCCTCTCTCTACCTCCATCTCATTCCCAGATGGGGAAAATGAGTCCCAGCAGGGGAAGGGATTTGCCCAAGACCACATAAGAGGAAAAGGGAAACCTAGGAATCATATAAAAATCATGTTGAAGAATTCTGAGATAAAAATAGCTTTTTATCCCCCTAATGGGAAAGGGGTACCTGCTTAATGTAAAAAGCTGAAACAGTACCAAAAAGAAAGTATAAATCATTTTGAGTCCTACCAGCCAGACATCCCTTGTTAAGATTTCAAAAAGCATATACGTTGACTTGACAAAATGTTCACAAAAGATGGACATATGAAAACAAGTACCAATCGTCCTGTGAGACTCCATTTACACTGGAGTTACGCTCATTCAGCTTGAACAGAAGCCTTGGGCACCATCTCTGCATTGGGAGCAGAGGGGGTATTGCACCATATGCCCCCTCTCTGGGTTCACTTAATAAAGCGGTTGGCATGACTGGAATGTCCCCAACGGCTAGTTAATCAGAGAAGTTCCCTAACTGGCTTCCTTCTATCATCCTTGGGCCTGGGCCAGCGCTCTCAGGAGCCTCAAACAACTTTTGCTGTGGACTTGAACACCCACAGAGCAATAAATGTAATTCAGCTGACAAACATTGATTTTCGTTTTGCTAGGGATGCAGATGCTGGAGATACGGAGACAAACGAGACAAGTCCTTGGCCCTCACAGAACTAACCATCCATCAGGGGAGAGGGAAGGGAAGAGATCATTACAACAGGTGTATGTAGTTCAGTGCAAGGGAGGCACAGAGGATGCTTCCTGGGGGGTGCTGGGGATTAAGCCCCCTGGGGAGGTACCTAACCCAGCCAGGAAGACAGATGGCTTAGACATCTGAAGCAGGGGGTGGTGGCGGGGGGGGGGGGGGTGGGGGGGGGGGGGGGTTGCGCAGGAGGCAGCCAGGGGGAAGACGGAGTTTAGTATGTTCCAAGCTGGAAGTGCCTGGAGAGTGGTTCCACCTACTGGGGAGTGAAGAATCGGGGGAAGACAAAGCCTCGCCTACCCTTGCCTTTTCAACTGGAGAACAAGACTCAAATCAGAAATACTCTGAGTTGGGGCTGCATTTTTCAGTGAAACAGGGCCCTGTGGTCAGATATGCATGAGGCAGCGCCCTACCCTCGTTTCCCCACTTGGGTGGAATCTCAGCCTCCAGACCCCACGTCTAACTTATCTGTGCCTTATTCAGGGCCCCACCCTGGGCAGGGAGAGGCTGTGGTGAAGAAGAGAGCAATCATGGACTTGTTTTCTTTACGTTCTCATCTGCGGTTACTTACACTTTGAGAAGCGCTCTCTCATTTATAAACCCAAGAATTCAGGGGGGAGCTTATGTCCCCGTCCTGTGCTGCCCGGCTCTTCCCCTCTATTTCCCCTTTTAGAAACCCAGTAGGAGGTGGGGGGTGAGCCTTCGACTAAGTGACCAGTGTTGGCTTCCTGTATCCTCAATTCTATGACATTCTTCGTGGGATGTATTACGATTTCTTCGAAGACCAAAGAGTCTGGCAAGCTGTCATTCTCTCCCAGGTGAACTCCACCTAAAAAAAATAGTCTGAAATGCCACTTCCTACCCAAATGTAGGGAAGATGGAAAGTAGCTGGGTCTGGGCTTTTTTCCCCCCCAGAGATTCAGACCACAGGCTAGCCGCGACAGAGAGCCCCCCCCCACCACTCCCCTCCGGGCGTGTTCTCGGTGCGTGAAGTGCACCGGGCCTTAGCTCCTGATGGGGGCCTTCTCGTAATCTCCGCCAAGTCACTGCCCCCAGGGCAGGGAACCCTCGGCCAAGTCCGTCTTCACCCACCGCGCCTCCACCGCTCGTCCGGTCGGGCCGGACTGACTCCCAGCGGGAGGCACAAATAAGAGAAAATCCCAAAGCAAAGCCACCGCCAGCTCCGCCTCCCGCGTCCCCCCAAGGCTCGCTCCCGGCCAAGGGGCGACGGGCACTCGAGGGTCCCGCCCGGGCCACCCGCCCCGCGTTGTCGCTGTCGGCGGAGCCTGCACTCACCTTTGAGGTGAGCGCGCCGAGCGGGCGCCGGAGCTGCTGCTGCTCGCTCGGGGCTCCCAGCTCCGAGTCCGTCCAGCCGCCGCCGCCGCGATCGCGACCCGGGCGGCGCGGTCACATGTCGGGGTGAGGCGGGCGCGCGGGTGCCTGGGAGTTGTGGTCCCCACGTGAGGCCTCACTCCGGGCGGCCTGGGGCGCACCCACGGGTCCCCGAGCCGGCGGCGCGCCAGCTGGAGTCGCCAGCGCAGCGGGGGCTCCGTCCTGCGCACCGTTTGGCTCCTTACCCAGTTTTGCACTTGACCTGTCTTTGCAATTATCATTTAAAAAGTTTATTGCTCTTCTAATAACGCGAGCAAAGCTTTACACGAGTGAAAAATTATAAAGTCCATTCTATGGGCAAAATAGCAACAAATCAGGAGTAAATTAAATTATGCCCTCGGCTTTTAAATGTGGCTGTTCTTTTTCTATCTTTTCCAATCTGATAAGCAAAAAAGCAACACACAGTTTTAATTTTAACTTGTATTTCTTTGATTACTAGGGTGGTAAACTTTTTTCTTATTGGTATCTCTGTTTGTGTATTGTCTGCCCGTTTTATCCATCCAATTTTTCGAGGTGCAGGGAATTTTCTGGGGGATGAGTGACCTTTAACAGTATTTCATTTTTTTAATGTTTATTTATTTTTAAGAGAGAGAGAGTGCAAGTGGGGGAGGTGTAGAGAGAGAGAGGGAGACACAGAATCCAAAGCAGGCTCCAGGTTCTGAGCTGTCAGCACAGAGCCTGACGCCGGGCTCAAACCCATCAACCATGAGATCATGACCTGAGCTGAAGTCAGACGCTTAACTAACTGAGCCACCCAGGCGCCCTCATTTTTAAATACACAGTTGTCCAGTGGGAAAAAGGAAACCTCAGAGAAATCTTACCAGAGACAGTAATAGTAGAGGACTTGAGCCTGGAGTGTGACCTCAGTTCAAATCCTGAGCCAGCAAGTATTGGCTTTGGGACCTCAGGCAAAAGGTATTGTGTTTCTGAGCCTCAGTTTCCTGGTCAATAAAATGAAAATAATGACAGAATCTATGTCATAGGGATGTTCTAAGGCTTAAATGAAGCCTCGTGTATTAAATTTTCAGTACAGAACCTGGTTATGGGAGCTTGCTCAATAAATGGTAGCCCTTGTCGTCATTAGCACAGATATTTCTGGAGAGGAAGCAGATCGCCAAAGGTCAAGACACTTGCTCAGGGTCAGGCAGTTTGTAAGAGCCTCAGTCTGAAGGATAGTGGGGGTTAGAGGGGCGTCAGGGATCAGGTCAGCCTCAGGGAAAGAATATGGGACTGACATCATGAGGGGGTCTGGGAGGGAGCCCTGCTGAGGGGAATGCTCTGGTCCATGGAGGAAGCTCATGGATATTCTTGAAGCATCTGGGTCGCAAGAGCTTGGGAGGGATTTGGAGATTTGGGTGTAATTTTTCACCTCCCTGGGCCTCACCTGGGAAACAGGAGTAAGAAGACTTGACCTTCACGCAAGCAGGCTCTCTCATGCGTTCCCTTAGCCCATGCCTCCATCCCCCCGTAGAAGAACTGACAACGCAGCTTTATTCATTTGCCTGTTTTTGTTGGCTTTGTCACAATCCGGTGACCTTCACACTTAGTTCTAACTTCCTCATGTGTGTTATGGCTGTAACACTCTAGCCCTGAAGTTCTAAAGTGCCCCTTTTCTTTCTGAGCCACCAGAGACTCCCCTCCTCCAGACCCCGGGCAGAGAATCTGGTGCCAACCACAGAATCCCAGCTCGTAAGATCCCACCGCAGCCAGTCAAGCCTTGGTCCGCAGCCAAGAGATCGTTTCTGGATTCTGTATTTTGACAGTCCTCTCCTCCTGAGGAACAACAAAGATTCTGCCCTTGTCTTTTCCAGCACATACCTAGAGCCCCCAGACAGAATCCTCAGTCAGGAAAGATGACGCTGCCTCGGATGTCGCAGAGATCTGCGAGGGGCCCCTCCAACGGCAGCACTCAGCTCATGTGTGGTCAGTTGGTGGAGGGGAAATCTAACCAGTCATCTCTCCTTCTGACACTCAGTAGAGGAACTTGAGGCCTCGCGAGAAAACTGCGTGCATAAAATGTTACTCCTGCAGCATATCTGGCCTCACTGTGCAGGTAAGGCTGTGGGACCCCAAGGGTGCCACCCTCCATCTCTGGGCCCCAGTGAGGGGCGGAATGGATGACCTTTAACTTCCCCTTCACATGCCGACGATCTGCGGTTAGAAGTGAGCGTGAGGTTGGAAGCCTCGCTTTATGACTAGGACTTTTTTGTAAAGTAGGCACCACACTCAGTGTGTGGCTTGAACTCACAGCCCAGAGATCAAGAGGTGAATGCTCTGCCGACTGAGCCAGCCAGGCGCCCCTGTGGCTAGGACTTTTGTATGTTTTCCATGTTGCCGCATTCAACTAGCCTCCTCTGTTCTCCCCAAACCCTGTTATTTTATGTTTATGCCGTGACTAGCATTATGTATCTGCCATGTGCGACACAGGAAGAGTAGGACATTCGAGGTTGGCCAGTGTGGCGACAGAACATGTGTGCACGTGCGTGTGTGTGTGTGTGTGTGTGTGAGACTCTGTTGGTGAGACTGGAGAAAGCAGGATCCAGGCTAGAACAAGCCGAAGGCTATGTTTAAAGTCAGGAATTGATTTGGGGACAAAGGAGAGGCAGCGAAGGGTTTTTCGTGTATGCTTTTCTCGCTGCATTTCCCCCTTGTCTTTCCCGAATGTCACTCTCCTGGTGAGGCCTACCCTGACCACCCTGTTTAAAACTGCCAACCCTCTTGGATTCCCTGTCCTGCTTCCTCTGCTCTGTGTCCCCTTAGTACTTACCACCTTGTGACATACTATTTAATTTGGTCATTCATTCCTTCTTTCTCTCTGCTCAGATAGATCAAGGAGAACAGGGATTTATTATTTTTTTAATGTTTATTTATTTTTGAGAGAGAGAGAGAGAGAGCACAAGTGAGGGAGGGGCAGAGAGAGAGGGAGACATAGAATCCAAAGCAGGCTCCAGGCTCTGAGCTGTCAGCACAGAGCCCGACGCGGGGCTCAAACCCACAAACCGTGAGATCATGACCTGAGCCAAAGTTGGTGGCTTAACAGACTGAGCCACCCAGGCGCCCCAGAACAGGGATTTCTGTTTTTTTATTCAGGAAGGTACTCCTGGTTACTAAGTAACATAGGTCATGTCACCAAGCAGACTATTAATAAATATTCATTGAACAAACGAATGACTCCTGGCAGGTAGATGGTTTGTGCTTCATTGCATCAGAGGAAGGAAGTGGTAGAAACCCAAGCAACCTGGGAGACATGACAGTTTCGTTTGTCACGAGCATCTTGGCAGGTTTGGGCAGCTTTTGGCAGGGCAAGACAGGCCAAGGAGGAAGGAAGGGGGGAGGTAGTGACAGCTAATGGGTATGGCGTTTCTTCTGAGTGATAAAAATACTCTGAAATTAGATAGTTGTGATGGTTGCACCAGTCTGCGACTATGTTAAAATTGTACACCTTATCGTATGTGAATTATATCTCAAGAAAGTTGTTATTTTTTTTTTTAAGGCACTGAAGATTTTATATATTAGGTCTTTCACTTTCAGAGCTCTGAGTTACCAAGTTAGAAAACAAAAAGAAAAATGTGAGGGGCGCCTGGGTGGCTCAGTTGGTTGAGCGTCTTCCTTCGGCTCAGGTCATGATCTCACGTTTCATGGGTTCAAGCCCTGCGTTGGGCTTGGTGCTGTCCACCCAGAGCCTGCTTCAGATCCTCTCTTCCTCTCTCTCTGCCCCTCCCCTGCTTACGTTCTCTTTCTCTCAAAAATAAACCTTTCAAAATAAACAAGCAAACATTAAATTAATTAATTAATTAAATAAAATCTGAATTCTCTGAGGCCACCATGTTGTGAGGAAGCCCAAGCCATATGGAGAGTCTCCGCATAAATGCTCGGGCTGGTGGTGCTCTTGTCTCCCAATGTCACCTGGCATCAGACGAGTGAAGCTGTCTTTGATCCCGCCCCGTTGAGCCTTCAGATGACTCTGGCCTCCACAGACATCTTGGTGAAATTGCATAAGAGACTCCAAGCAAGAGCTGTCCAGCCAAGTCCTTCTTGAATTCCCACAAGATCTCGGGCAAAATAAAATGGTTGCTTTAAACTGCTAAATTCGGGGATAATCTGGTAAACATTAAAAGAGCCGGAATATTTATAATCCAGCTGATTTCTTCTTCTTCTCTTGGATTCATTTTACAGGAGGTGAGGTGAAACTGGGGGTGGGGAATGTTCTTAACATTTTCTTTTTCTGAAGGTTTTTTTAAAAAAGTAACCATTTGTTTACTAATGTATCCTCCCTCCACACAGAGGCTTTGAAGCAGCTCACAGACAATCAAGAAAAGATAAAAAAATAAGTGAGGGAGGGGCGCCTGGTGGCTCAGTCGGTTAAGCGGCCGACTTCGGCTCAGGTCCTGATCTCTCGATTCTTGGGTTTGAGCCTTGCATCAATCTCTGTGCTGACAGCTCAGAGCCTGGAGCCTGCTTCGGGTTCTGTGTCTCCCTCTCTCTCTGCCCCTCCCTGCTCATGCTCTGTCTCTCTCTCTCAAAAACAAATAAACATTAAAAAAAATTTTTTTTTAAATAAGTGAGGGGAAAATTTGCAATGATCAGGGAACCCAAGTGATGAAGTTACTCAGAAGAGCCCCTGGAGAGAGTGACTCTAGCACTGAATGCACAAAGAGTGCTCGCCACCGGGCAGCTGTGACCGGGTCGTGGTGTGGGGTTTCCAGGCCCTGCACGGGCCTCTCCCAGCAAGGACTCTCAGGGCACATGAGGGAATGTGCTAGGAGGAGTCACCTGTGGGCGTCTGTGCATTGTCTTCAACCCTGGGGCTTTGTCCTTCTTGGAGGCTGTGAACTTTGGCTCTGGACCTGGATGTTCTTAAGAATGATGGTCAGAGCCCAAGTTCCTCCCTGCTTGAGACATCTGTCTGCACCGGCTCTGTCACCGCCAGGACTCTGAGCTTCTTCCGGAACATGACCCTGCTCATCCTGGGTTGTTGAGCACACAGAGGGCAGCTCCTGGGGGTTCCTGTAGTCTGTTTCCAAGTTCTCAGGGAGCCAGGACTGTGCTGTCTCTCTTTCTCCCTGCTGGGGAACTTCCCACACTGCATTCCAGGCCTCTGCTCCCCCACGGTCCAGAGTGCACGTAAGTGCCTCTGGCCTCCCCATCCATCTCCTTCCTGATCCAAAGCCTGCTAGGACGAAGGACAGCATGGGCCGTCCAGCCTACCGTGAAGGGGATATTAGTTTCCTATGGCTACTATTAAAAAAATTACCCCCAGTTTGGTGGCTTAAAAACAACGCACATTTACTCTCTCACAGTTCTGGGAGTCGGAAGCCTGAAAACCAGATTCACCGGGGATGAAATTAAGGTATCACTCCTTCCGGAAGTTCTAGGGAAGAGTCCCTTCCTTGTCCTTCCCAGCTTCTGGAGCTGGCTCCTGCATTCCTTGCCTTGGGGGAACCTTCCACCATCTCCAAATCCCGAAGGATTGCAACTTCAAATCTCTCTTTAAATCTCACATTGCCTTCTCTCTTGTGTGTCCAGTCTCCTTCTCCTTACTTCTAGAAGACATAGTTTGTGATTATACTTAGGATCTATCCAGATAATCTAGGATAATCTCCCCATCTCAAGATCCTTGATTTAATACTGTGTGCAAGTCTCGTTTGCCAGATAAGGTAACATTCACAGGGGCCAGGAGTTAAGACCTGGATACATTTTAGGACCATTATTCAGCCTAACAGAGGGAACATCAACATTTGTGACTTTACTGCCTGTCTAGAAGGGCCTTCAGCCGGGGGTGCCTGGGTGGCTCAGTTGGTTAAGTGTCTGACTTCAGCTCAGGTCATGATCTTGCTGTTTGTGGTTTCGAGCCCCACATTGGGCTCTGTGTTGACAGTTTAGAGCCTGGAGCCTGCTTCGGATTCTGTGTCTCCCTCTCTCTCTGCCCCTCCCCCTCTCACGTTCTATCTCTCAAAAATAAATACACACACACACACACACACACACACACACACACACACACATAATTTAGAAGGGCCTTCAGCCAAACCAGAGCAAGCAACAGGATGACAGAAGGATGAAAAGGAAAAGACTGGTTTCTTTGGCCTCATTGGCAAGGGCGGTTCTGTGCTGACTCCTTCATTCTCGAGGCCAGGGCCGAGGAGGGGAGCAGCACCACGAATTCTCAGGCACAGGCTCCCTGCTGGACTTCACGGGGACTCTGACCTGAGTTGTCCCGACAGGCTCCTTCCATACCCGCCGTGGGGTTGTCCACCTCAGCTGCAGAAGACTCCCAGGCCTGGCATGCCTGCCTCCTGCAGGAAGAGGGGGGGCTTCGAGCACTTCCCCTCGGAGCTTCGTGGAGCTCGCAGGGCCAGCCCCTCCGACTTTCCCCGCACATGCAGGATCCAAAGGTCTGAAAGACAGAGCTGTCCACATCCCGCTCAGCTGTTGACAGCAGATACACAATACTTTTCTAAAAAATTGTGGTAGGGGCGCCTGGGTGGCTCGGTCGGTTGAGCGTCTGACTTCGGCTCGGGTCATGATCTCGCGGTTCGTGAGTTCAAGCCCCGTGTCGGGCTCTGTGCTGACAGCTCGGAGCCTGGAGCCTGTTTCTGATTCTGTGTCTCCCTCTCTCTCTCTGACCCTCCCCCGTTCATGCTCTGTCTCTCTCTGTCTCAAAAATAAATAAACATTAAAAAAAAAATTGTGGTAAGATAGACATAACATAAAATTTGCCGACTTAACGATATTTACGGGTTAAGCACATTCACACTGTTGTGCAACCAATCTCCAGAACGTTGCACCTTGCAAAACTGAAACTCTCTCTGTTAAACAACTCCCCATTCCCTCCCCCACTACTCTCCCCCCCCCACCTTCAGCTTCCGGTAACCACCATTCTATTTGCTGTTTCTAGGAGTTCAACTACTCTCAATATGACATATAAGTGGGGTCACACAGTGCCTGTCTTTTTTGTGACTGGCTTATTTCACTTGACATAATGTTCTCCAGCTTTACCCATGTTGTAGCATATATGAGGGTTTCCTTCCATTTTAAGGCTGAATATATTCCACTGTATGTAGAGACCACATTTTGTTCATCTATTCATCTGTCTGTGGACGCTTGGGTTGTTCCCACCTCTTGGCTATTGTGAACAATGCTGCTTTGAATGTGGCTATACAAACACAAATACTTTTTATCATTTATTTATTTATTAAATTTTTTTTGAGACAGAGAGAGAGGCAGAGGGAGAGAGAGAGAGAGAGAGACAGACAGAGCACAAGTGGGGGAGGGGCAGAGAGAGAATGAGGCAGAATCCGAAGCAGGCTCCAGGCTCTGAGCAGTCAGCACAGAACCCTACGAGGGGCTCGAACTCACAAACCGTGAGATCGTGACCTGAGGCGAAGTTAGACACTTAACAGACCCAGCCACTCAGGCGCCCCCACAAATACTTTTTAAAAGTAAGTGTTTTCCAAGAGTCTTGACCCTGCACCGCCAGTTCTTATGGAAAGAAACTGAACTGACCCCATCTCTCTTTCCCTACGGAGGGCCCATGCTGGGTGCAGAGTCCTGAACGTGTCCCTGAAAATCTTAACTAGATCCCGACTGCACATTATTCCCTAATTCCTTAATCTTGGGCAGAGCAGGCTCCAGCTTGTGTATGGAAATTTTCCTCTTGGTTTTCTCCCCCTGGTAAGAAAGGAAAAAACGGATGTTCATCCCCAGCAGCCTTAAAACAAGCCAGACAGGAACATCTTGGGATGTCCACTTGTTCAGCTAGTGTGTGTATTTTGGCCCTTAGTGGATCATGAATCAAATGATCACTTGATACTGGAGGAAGGACCCCTTGCAAAAACCATTTGGATTTATTTACCTTATCTCTGGGAGTATAGTAAAGCATTCATTTGAAACAGATGAAATTGCTGACGTTTTATCACTCCTAACTCCCCTCACCGGCAATTTCACACAACAGGTCAAGCAACAGCTGGGCCAATGGCTTGGATCTGGCAGGGAAGGGAGTCAGTGGCAGACAAACCCGTTGGCTCTGACTTTGGAGGAGACCAAACTGGTTCTGCTTGGAGAGTAAAGGTTGTTTTTCTGCCTTGGGGGTGAGGATGGAGGTGGGGGTGGGAGACACTGTAGAGTCAGAGCTCTGGTCACAGTCTGAGGCATCAGTGGTTAAATTATATACATACTCATCAGGAAATGTCTTCGAGACATAGCTCTATCCCTTCAGGTCTTTCTGGAGAGGGAAGGTGAGACCCCAGTAGCCCATCAGTGGTCCAGGAGGAACCCCTTCTTACCATGTCTGTTCTGAGCAGCCTCCACTCTAAGAGGCAGCATGCCAGACCTCCACTCTGCACCTGCTGACTGGGGGGGGGGGGGGCTGGACAATTAGTGCCGTTTCTATCTTCTTTTGGTTGATATTCCCTACATATAAACACATAAAAAGGGATTCTTTCTTTTAAAAAAATTTTTTTAAGTTTATTTTGAGAGAGACAGAGACAGAGAAGGAGCAGAGGAAGGAGCAGAGAGAAAAAGAGGGAGACAGAGAATTCCAGGCAGGTTCCATGCTCCTGGCGCAGGGCCTGATGTGGGGCTTGAACTCATGAAACCACAAGATCATGATCTGAACCGAAATCCAGTCAGACGCTTCACCCACTGAGCCAGCCAGGTGCCCCTAAAAAGGGATTAATATTAAGGAATGCTTAATTCAGCCGACCAAAAGATGGGTGTAAATTTGGCAGTAAATAACGGAAGCCCCCACAGTGACTCAGAGGCAAACCCGAAGGACCAGATGAGCAGCTCACATTTTATTTGTTCGCTCAACAGACACATCGCACTGTTTGTGCCTCGGATACTGCAGACAAAGAACCACCTGGAGGTTTATCAGTCAGCAAGGTTTTTTGCTTTGAGTACACAGGGGTCCAGGGGGCTCTCTCCCACACATGCCGAATGTCCCCTTCTGACAAATCACAAGTGATGGGCGGGGAGAGGTCGACCACAAAGCATTGTGGATGAGGGGCCACCTGTGTGTATATGAGGAACGGACGTGTGTGTGGTGGGTGCGTGTGCAACTGTGCATGTGTGTTTGGAGGCTGTATGTATGGTTCTACACTTGGGAGTCAGAATGAGCGGTGAGTCTGGGTTTGTGTGAGCTGTCACGTGACGTGGGACTGTGGCTGAGTGTTGGAATGGTGTGTGTGTGTGTGTGTGTGTGCACATAGAGGTCTACGTGAGTGTGGCACTTCCGATGAAGAGGGAGAGAGGAATGGGCAGTGCTCACCGTCGGCCATGAGAAAACCCCCGGGAGGTAAATGTGGGACGCAAATGCTGCAGAGATGATCCATGTCCCCAGTCCCTTGTTTGGCAAACCCGGGGGCTCCCTGCCTTCAGCTGGAGTCAGGGCTGATTTACTAAGCGCTTTAGTAGACCCAGGGCTAGTCTATCTGGGTCCTACTCTCAGCCAGCTGGAGAAATTCTCCTCCCGTTTCTTTGTGCCCTGAGACACCCTCCTCCACAGACCCCTGCCTGGTTTGCAGAGGGGCAGATGAAGTTGTCACCTTCCAGAAAGCTGTCAACACATGTTTCTGTATAAATGGATTGAGCCCAAGAACAGTGGACATCCCCTGCTGGACTGAGACTCAGGAGGCCCGACTCCAGACTGTGCTGTCTATTGCCCTAAAAGCTGAAGAAGGTCATTTCCCTCCTCAGGGACTCTATGGAGGGATAAAGATAATCTATAACACAGAATCTCTAAATTGTCTTCTTTGTCAAAGTTGTTAGTAAATAGTATTGTAATGATCCGTCAGCTTGTCTGTCTCCCCCACTAGAATGTGTTACAGACTGAAGGTTTGTGTCCCCTCCTTCACCCACGCAATTCACATGTCGAAGCTCTGATTCCCTGCGTGATGGCATTGGGAGGCGAGGCCTCTGGGAGATAACTAGGTTTAAATGGGGTTATGAGGGTAAAGTCGCACAATGGGATTAGTGTCCTTATGAAAGAAAGAAAGACCAGATCTCGACCTCTCTCTGCCCTGTGAGGACACAGTGGGAAGGCAGCTTTCTGCAAATTGGGAAGGGGGCTCTCCCCAGGAAGGGAATCTGCGGGCACTTTGACCTTGGACTCCCCAGTCTCTGAAACTGTGAGGACAGATATCTGTTGTTCAAGCCACCCAGTCTATGGTATTCTTTTATAGCAGCCTGAGCTGTGTAATACAAATGCGGGGTTTTCTCCTGAATTTCCAGGGCCTGCCCGAATTTCTGGCATATATAAAAGATGACGGTAACAATCTAACAGCGATATCTAACAGTTACCGAGCATTTACTGCGTACCTGATTCTATGTTAACCACTCCACGTGGATTATTTTTTCTAATCAGCACAAAAACTGATGGCATGAATGTTGTGCTCATCCCCATCTTTTTAGAGAGGCCACGTAGCTTGCTCAGGGTACACAGCTGGTAAAGGACAGACCCTAAGCAGTCTGATTCCAGATGCCCCCCTATGGGCCTATGTCTTGCTTGGTTCTGTGTTCCCAATCCACTACCTCTAGATGTTTCCAGACATGCGGTTAGGTGCTTGCTCAATGCTAGGTTGACTGAATAACAAAAGGCCAAGCATCGTTTCTGAAAATGTTCCAAAAGTGACCACAAAATCAATATGTATAAAACCACTGAGGTATAGAACCATACATGCAGAAGAAAATGTGTGTGTGAATAGAGTTATGGGAAAAACACTTTTTCCTAAAGTGACTCTCACCTTTCCCTCAATTTTGACATCAAAAAAAAATGTTTTAATGTTTATTTATTTTTGAGAGAGAGAGAGTGAGAGAGCGCATGTGAGGAGGGGAGGGGCAGAGAGAGAGAGAGAGAGAGAGAGAGAGAGAGAGAGAGATACAGAATCTGAAGCAGGTTCCAGGCTCCAAGCTGTCAGCACCAAGACTGACGCCGGGGTCGAACTCACAAGCTATGAAATCATGACCTGAGCTGAAGTCAGACGCTTAACTGACTGAGCCACCTGGGCACTCTGCCTCAATTTTGACTTCAAAATGATGCAAAACTTAACAATGTATTATTAACGTGTTCACTTAGTGAGACATAGTATACACTTCAGTGAATTTTGACAAATGTATACACCTGTAAAGCCATTACTCCAAGCAAGATATAAACTTTTCCATCATCCTA
Organism: Panthera uncia; assembly: GCF_023721935.1. Lineage (NCBI taxonomy): Eukaryota > Metazoa > Chordata > Mammalia > Carnivora > Felidae > Panthera > Panthera uncia. Next base: position 71,113,140 of record NC_064807.1, on the reverse strand, counting down.
AAAAGTTACCTTGTGTCAGGGCGCCTGGGTGGCTCAGTTGGTTAAGCAGCTGACTTGATTTTGGCTCAGGTCATGGTCTCACAGTTCACGTGTTCAAGTCCCATGCTCTCTCTCAAAAATTAATAAATAAGACTTAAAAAAAAAAAACAACAAACAGTTACCTTGTGCCACCTTCTAGTGAATTCTTCCCACCACCCACCCCACTTGCCCTCTATAACTGTTTTGAGTTTTACCACTATAATTTATCTTGTCTGTTCTAGAACGTCATCTAAATAGAATCATGTAGTGAACATTCTTGTGTCTGTCTCCTTTCGGTAAATCTAAGGCATCTGAGATTCATCCCTGTCGTTGTTTGTAGTTCATTCTTTGTATGGCTGAGTAGCATATATCCAACTGTGTGGATATATTATTTCCTGTCAATCCGTATTTGGGTTGTACGTGAACTCTCACGGGCAAGTAATTTTGTGGACATATGCTTTCATTTTCCTTGGCTAAATACCTAGGAGTGGAATTGGTGTGCCAGGCTGTTTTCTTTCATACCCAGACATCCTTTGTAATTGTTAGGAAAAAAAATGTCCCCCCAGAAATATGGCCGCTTAAAAGGGCATGTCTTCATCCTAGGGTCCCGGGGATTTCAAATGTTTTGTGTTCCCCTCACCGGGTATGTTGCGGGGCTCTGTCCCAACACTAGGCAGTACCTTCAGGGTTCAGAGTACGCATAGAAAAAACAGAACAAAGGAAGAGTGTGACAGCACAGAACTGTATGCAGCGTCTCAGCGCGTTTATGGTTTGAGCAGATCGATGGAAGGCGCTAGCAGCCCTTGGTCAGTGCACTCCTTTGGCGCAGAGGCTTGGACGGCACTCAGCGGGAAGTCGGACGGCAGTTTGGGCCTTGTCCGAGCCAGCCGTGTCCCGGCGGGGTGACCTTATAAGAAGTTGCGCAACCATCTCTGCGTCTCGCTTTCTAGCTCGTAGGCCCGGTGAAGTGAAGACAGACATTCTCCGCACCCTGCATGGGGATGAGCAAGGATACGATCTGCCTGAGTCTGACCTTGATAAACTGTAAAGTGCTGTGCAATGTGAGATAGCGTCACGTGGAGAGAGGCGGGAACACACGCAGAGATTGTTTTGTGCTCTGATGATGGCACTCAGGGCCACGAGGACTCAGCTGCCCCGTTTCCAGGGACTTCGGGCAAGGTCAGGCGCACAGGGACAATAACTCTTTGTGAGCTGCCAGCTGGCCCCGGGTGTCCCTCTCCATTGCATTCATCTTGGCAGGGCAGGCAGGGTGGGTGGGTGGAGGGGACTGTCAGGCTCTTTATTCCTTTACACCTGCAAGAGAATCATTCCCCAAATCGCAGCCCCCTCCACACCCTCCGCACGCTGTCTTGTCAACTCTCTCACTGATCGTCCTCAGCCCACCACTGCAGATGACAAAGGGTGAATGTTTCTTGAAAAGTCTGTTTAGGGTAGTTCTAGCCACAGACGTCATGGATACATTTTGAATGGAGATGAACGGCGAGTGCAGGCAGCGTCACATAAGAGCTGTACTTGTTGGGAACTTTCCTCTAAGTGCGAAGTGCTCACCGCGTGAGGTGGGGGCACCACTGTCAGAGTTTATAGATGAGGAAGTGGAGGCACACTTTAAAGGGAAGAACAGAGGTCCAGGAGTCTTGGAACCCGAGGGGCCCCTTGTTGTCACCATCAGAGCTACTGCCTGGCCCACCATCTTGGTTCCTTATCAGTAAAGTAACAGCGGGGATTATCTCCCTTTCATCTCTGACATCTTTCTCAGCACTAACATCCTGTGCGTCCGCGTCTGACTCTGGCTGAGTCCGACGGTGTCTCCGAAACCGTTCTCTCCTCTGCAAAATGGGGAGAACCATCGCCCCCCGACTGGTCTTCCTCTCAGAGCTGTGTGACAGTGGCTGTGTGAAGAGCTGAGATGCCGACTATGTGTCTCTGTTGTCCCCTCGAGGCCCCTGAGCTGCTAGGAAATGGTGGGAACCTCTGACGAGCGAGCGGGGAGATCAGGCCCTCCCCTCCAGCTCCCGCCTTCACTTAGAACGGAGAGGACAGAAGAAACAACAGAGGTTATGGGACGCTTTTGGCCCGACAGTGCCCTGGGGTCATCTTGTTTAATACTTTCCATTTGATAGAAGAAAAAAAAACGGATGCCAGCAAGGGTAGTGCTTTCTCCAAGGACCCCTAGAGAGCAGGGAGGAGCTGAGGCTGCACTCTGGCTCACTGGTTCCAGCTCAGTTCCTCTGCAGGACGTCAAGAGGCTCAGCGTGCAGAAGAGAATGCTGCATCTCTGGGCCCCATTCTGCCCTGGGCCCCATTCTCTGCCTGGGTTTGATTCCTGTCCAGCCACGTTACAAGTAATTAATAGTCACATGTAGCTAGAGGCTACCTTACTAGACAGACAATTGTGGCTCCAGAAAAGAGAGGCTGTTTTATTTATTTGAGAAAGAGACAGGGAGAGAAAACCAGCGGGGGAGGAGCATAGGGGTGGGACAGGGGATCCGAAGCGGTCTCTGTGCTGACAGCAGAGAGCGCGACGCGGGGCTCCAACTCATGAACCGGGAGATCATGCCCTGTGCCTAAGTCTGATGCTTAACCCACGGAGCCACCCAAGCATTCCAAAGAGAGGCTGTTTTAATGGGGATTGGCCACTGGGTGGCGCTGGTGTTCATTTTGATCAGCGCTCCGGGGAATGTCTTGAGAGCAAGGTAACTGATTACCCCTGTCCTTGCCTCGCTCCACTCCCACTTCAGAAGACCTTTCTCAAAGAACCGCAGCTTGGCCGAGACACAGACTTCCTGAGAGAGGTAGGTGATATCTCATCTCCCCAAAGGCAGAGGGGCTTTGGCGCAGATCAGACGAGCCAGATGGTGGGTTAGAGGTACCACCTGGAGTGGAGTGCCCTCCAGTCCTGTTGGGCTTCCAGGTTACACAGGGAAAGGTGTTATCTTACGGTGCCCAGGGGAAACGTTTGCGGAACTTTACAAAGGAGTTTGGATACCCAAGCAGATGTTATCAAAGCTTTATTAAGAAAAGGCAGATTTTACACACCTGTGACCCATTTCTTAAGAAAAAAACACAAACATTTGAAGAGAGCCCTGACGTGAAATAATCTGATAGGAAATTCTAGATAACCACGAGTTCTCTGGAATTTTAGCCACAAGGCTCCTTCTTGTGCAAGCCTTGCAGATAAGCTTTAACCTATTCTTTGCTCTCTGAAAGAGGAGTACAGAAAGTCATTGCCAATGTATCTTGCATCTAACAAGACTAGGCCTACAAACGAAGCTTGCCCAGTTTCACCCTAGGGCAGAGTAGTCCATAGGAATTTCGTTATTCTCATACTGAAAAAAAACCCAGTAAATGTGTCGTGAGTCAGGGTAATTATACCCATTTCACAGACTGCGTAGGAAATGTGAATGGAGTGGAAGTGTTGCAACAAAGGACATGGCCCAGTACTGGGCCTGCATTCTGCATTCTGATCTATTGGGAATAGTCTCCTAAGCTTCTTATCTTTCAGACACTGATCTAGCATGAGATCTGAATCTCCCAAGGATACCACAGTGGGGGCCATACCCTACGTCTATATTTTGAGAAGGTTGAGAGACGCCCATTTCTCTATTCCTGTACCATTTAGGGATTATACAGAATGACCTACCACCATGTGTGAAAGAAAGCAGTATAAATTCCTACCACTTGCACTATGATCCTTCTCTGAGCTTCTCAAATTTGCTGGGAGACCCCAGTCAAGCTGGGTTCTCTCTAAGGGGGCATTTTCCTCAAGTGTGACCTTCTAGGTGGGCCCAGGGCAGGAGTGCAGCAGAAGGAGGGGGCAGTGCTGGCCAGGGATCTAGGATCAGTCTTGCCAAGGACCCAGCGGCAGATTTGAGCGGGCCCCCAGCCCTGATTTACCACTAGATGGCTTCCATCTGCCCACCTGCTTCTCCATTGCATCTATCCCACACCGGTGCAATGAATTAAGACCAGCTCAGGATGTTAGAGGAGCAAAGAGGGTAAGGGAAGAGATATTTGAAGGCTTGGCCTCTGCTGGGACAGTCAACCTTGGCAGGTCTGAGCCAAATATTCCCTGGAGTTGGAGCAGTACACTTGAGAAGGAGAGGGGGGTATTGTCACCGTCCAGACTGGCTTGATCAGTGTAAGAAAGAATTATCACCTCGGCTTCTGAGAAGCTTTAGAGCTCAAATATTGCTTTTATTTTTTTTAAGTTTATTTATTTATTTTGAGAGAGAGAGAGAGCGAGCGTGGAGAGTGGAGGAGGGGACACAGAGAGAAAGAGAATCCAAAGCAGGCTCCGTGCTGTCAGTACAGAGCCTGACCCAGGGCTCAAACTCAGGAACCATGAGATTGTGAGTCAAGCAGAAATTGAGGCAGATGCTTAACTGAGCCACCCAGGTGCCCCTCAAATGCTCCTTTTCTACACTTAAAAAACCTGGATCCAGGGACATCTGTCAAATAGCCACAGAAATTATATGTGAAACATTATATCACACGTTCAGGGTCATTTCTTTAGAGAGAATCCCCGGCTTTCATCAGATTCACAAAAAAGAAAACAGCTACAATTCCTGTAGGAAAGATCTCTGAGTAAAGGAGAGAAATTACTTTGGACGGTTGTAGAAAGAATCACTTTGACAATAGTTCTTACGGAAGAATGAAATTCTGTTAGTTTTCTTATTGGAAAAAATAGATTTCATGGCAAGATAGTGTAGAAATATTTGAGATTTGACAGCCACTTAGTGAAGCAATGTGCTTTTTCTTAAAAAAAAAAAAACACTTTATTGAGGTATGATTGACATGCAAATCTGACCATATGGAATGTAGGCAAGGTGATGGGTTAGGGGATACGTGTACCCCTGTGAAACCATCACTGGAATCTGTGCCATAAACATATCATCACCTCCAAAAGTTTCTTCCTGCCCAGTTTCTTTTTTTTTTTTTTTAATGTCTATTTTTGAGACAGAGAGAGACAGAATATGAGCAGGGAAGGGGCAGAGAGAGAGGGAGACACAGAATCTGAAGCAGGCTCCAGGCTTTGAGCTGTCAGCACAGAGCTGATGTGGGGTTTAAACCCACAAACTGTGAGATCATGACCTGAGCCGAAGTCGGACACTCCACCAGCTGAGCCACCCAGGGGCCCCTCTCCCTGCCCAATTTCTTAATTATTTTTTGCGATACGAACCTTTAACCTGAGATCTACCCTTTTAGCAAATGTTAAAGTATACAATAGAGTATTGTTAACTACAGGCACTGTGCTGGACAGTTGATCTCTAGGAATTCTTCATCTCGTATAATTGAAATTTTGTACCCTTTGACCAACATCTCCCTGTTTTCCATTGCTCACAGCCCCTGGCCGCCACCATTCAACTCTTGGCTTCTATGAGTTTGACTATTTTAGATTCTTCATATAAATGATATCACGTAGTATTCGTCCTTCTGTGACTGGCTTATTTCATTTAGCATAATGTCCTCCAGGTTCCCCCATATTGTCACAATGGCAGGATTTTCTTCTTTTGTAATGGCCGAGTAGTATTTGATTGTATATGTGCCACATTTTCTTTGTCTATTCGTCCATCAGTGGATGCTTAGGTTGCTTCCATATCTTGGTTATTATGAATATTGCTTCAATGAATGTGGGAGTGCAATATCTCTTCAATATTTCGATTTTAATCCTTGGGATAGATAACCTAGAAGTGGGATTGCTGGATGATATGGTTGTTCTAATTTTAATTTTTTTGAGGAAATTTATACTATTTTCCACAGTGGTTGCACCAATTTACATTCCCACCAAGAGTGCACAACAGTTCCCTTTTCTTCACATTCTCACCAATGCTTGTTATCTTTTTTTTTTTTATGATAACCTCTAGATATCTATTTCCATTATGTATTTCAGAGGCCAGAGAAAACCATTCCCAGGGAATATGGGGATCAAGGGTTGGGAGTTGAGCTCAAGTTTGATAAGAATGACATTTCCTCCCTCAGGTGCCAGGCTGGGTGCTGGGCTGGGCTAAGAACTACCTTCCTGACTCCCATGAGAACAGTTGTTCCCCCCCCGTCCCCCCGCCCCGGGCATTTCATCCTGGCAAACAAGTGAAGCCCCAAGCCCCGGTGCATTGGGGCAGCTCACTAGGAAGCTACATTGCCTTGGTGGCTGGCGTGGCTTCTGTGCTCTGCCTGGCTGGCCCTCCCCAAGTCACACAGTGTCCCAGACATCAGGTGAAGGACCACACAGTGAGCAACAGCACCTGCATTGTCACTATGAGGCCCAAATATGTGAGACTTCTGTACCCTCACTCTGTACCCAACTTCATTAAAACTACGCATTTAAATTTCTTAAAAATTTTTTAAAGTTTTTATTTACTTATATTGAGAGAGACAGAGATAGCACATGAGCAGGGGAGGGGCAGACAGAGAGAGAGGGAGAGAGAGAATCCCAAGCAGACTCCATGCTGTCAGTGCAGAGCCCAATGTGGGCTTGAACTCACAAAACTGTGAGATCATGACCTGAGCCAAAAACAAGAGTCGGATGCTTAACCGACTGAGCCACCCAGGTGCCCCTGTATTTAAATTTCTATATTTCTCTCTGGGAAATGAGATCCCAACAGATAGGAAATGTGTTTTCTATACCTTTATAACCCCAGAGCTTAGCACTAATTAAACGTTACCCACCTTAATCAGAGGAAGGATGTGTGTACTCCCCATGTCCCAATTATAGGGGCATTAACTACCCAAGGTTGAACAACTACTTCAGATCAAGGTGACACTGTGACTTATTACCTGCCTGGTACTTGCAGATGGCGTAAGACATATAGCAGGTCTCCCATGCCGTAGTTGGTGGTCTGGAGAGGCAGGTACTCAGGGGGCCATATTAGAATGCACTAACACAGAAACAATGAATTAGAGGAGTCCTGGGAAAGTAGTGACTAATTCCAGCTTGGGAGAAGGGGAGGTGGGGACAAGAGAAGGCTTCCTGGGCAGTGTCTCTGGGCCATGAACACTAACCATAGACAGGCACTCTGGAAAGGAAAACTGAAGCAAAGGCATGGAGGCTTTACAAAAGGGAAAGACCACCACTGTGGCTCACAAGAGTGCTGTCATGGCCTAGGTGCTTGGTAACTGCTTATTTTGGCTGCCCTGTCTGGGAGCCTGGTGAGCACCAATGTTAGTGGCCTGGACTTACAGAGGCAGTGATGGCCTCTGCCTTGTTCTTGGAGCCCCAGACAGCCACCCCTTCTTCCACATCAATCTGGGAAGAGCTCTGTTGGAGATCTGTCTACAAGACAGCCCCAGGGGTCATTTGACCAAAAACCAGTTGGCTATGGCCAAAGATATAAACAGGGTCACCTCACACACAATGGGCTTTCTTTGAGAAGCAGAGCAGCACTGTGACCTCAGAGGATCTATGTGCACAAGGTCAGTTTCCATTTGTACATGGAGAGACATGTGTTAAGATATCTCTACAAGTGTAAATACATAAGTGTAGTAAACGCATGTGTATATATGAACATGTGGACAAAAGTATGCACACATGCCCACACTTGCAGTGTCACATACCATTTGGGGCCATTTGGAACATTTTGGTAATTGTAGCAGCCCAGTGTCCAACAGACTATGTGCTCCTCACCAGCTTGTGCACAGGAAGTCTGCTGTAGGTACAGTGTTTCAGAGCCCAGTTTTGTAATCCTTCCCAGTTTCTCAAAATGGGCACCTGGCTGCTGACCAAGAAGTTGGCCAGCCTTACCTGGCAGTGGGGAGAGAAATATCATAAGGACTATCTAAGGGCACAGAGCCCTGTGAAATGGGGCAAAGTCAGAGAGCCACAGATGGTCTGGGCTGGAAGTTGTCTCCTCTATCCCCTCCCAGAGCCTGAATCCCTTCCATGGAGTTCCTCCCAAAGTCCACCACAGAATGGTGAATAAGTGAGGACTCACTTTTTCTTAGGCAGTCAACTTCTCTGATTTGCAATGTGCAGTATTGATCCCAACCATGTGTGCCTCCAACTCTTATGCCAAGAGTGGGGATAATTACTGCCCTCTGGTCTTTTTGGGTCACCATTTACTCCGCTGAGGTGTCTGCTTTCCTTTGTGTTTGGTGGTTCTCACCTTTCTTCTCATTGCCTTTGCTTCATTTACTTCCTATGCCTGATTTTCTGTGACTTCTCTATTGAAGAGTCCTCTGAAACAGCAAAAGGCTGATTGCCAGACTCAAGTAAGTGAGACTTTAGGGAACAGAGGGATACTTCCTAGGCTCATTCTTCTAGGAGTACCTTTTCCTGGGGCTGTTAACTGTTTCTCGCTGTCTGATCTACAGGCAGAGTAAAGAGGTCTGATTCCTCACACTCAGGGGCGATGCAATTGAGGGTCATGCAAATATGGATTTTTTTCAGTTTATTCATTTATTTATATTGAGAGATACAGACGCAGTGCGAGTGGGGGAGGGGCAGAGAGGGAGAGAGAATCTCAAGCTGGCTCCACGCTGCCAGTACAGGGCTCTACGTGGGGCTCGAACCCACGAAGCTGTGAGATCATGACCTGAGCCGAAACCAAGAGTTGAACGCTTAAAGGACTGAGCCAGCCGGGTGTCCCCCAATATGGCTTTAAGAGAGGCAATTTAAAATGTTCCTATGATGTGTGCCCTCCCCACCTTGGCATAGCTAAGTTGGCCTGTCTTTGTCAAATCTCTGAAACCAGTATGGTAGAGACCTCCATCTCCAAATTGTATCAACTTGAAAGATGCCATTTCTGGAAGCAACCTCTTTGTGGTCCTTTTTATAAAACAGCTTCTTGTACAGGGATAAATGAGGAACATTGACTGCCTCAGGCAGAGACCTCCACATGGAAAGAGTTATACCTGCAACTTTACACCTTCTCCTGAGGAGTGGACTTCACAATCCACGATAGGTCTTCTTCTGGGATCTCGACACCTTTTGGCCCCCATTAACTCTGAAGGTAGTGTCAAGATATTTAAGAGGCTAGAGGAAGGTATGGTAAGGGGGTTTATTCCTAATTCTTAAAACTAATTCTTTAAATCCAGTGTCTTACTGTTTAGTGAAGAAGGAGGAGGAACAATAATCTAGCACCTTGTTCTATACTTTAGAATGTTAGGTTCCCATACACTTTCTTATACACAGAAACGGATTTTTTACAAGGAACTGTCTCACATGGTTATGGAGACTGACAAGTCCTAGGATCTGCTGGTGAATCGGTAAGCTGGCGACCCAGGAGAACTGAGGTCTAGCTCCAGTCTGAGTCTCAAGGCCCGAAAAGCAAGAGAGCTTATGTTTTACTTCCAGTCCAAAGGCTAGCATGAATCTTCACAGGTACAGAAGTAAGCTTCAGGTATACTCTTTGTGATGGAATGATTTGATTGTACAGCATAACCAGTTTTGTAGCTGCTGTTTTGTAGTGCCAGGTTGAAAGTTTGTTCAGAGGGAGACAAAGGAATATTTAAGTGCATCGTTTTTCCATTATAGTTCCAAAGACATTGTGTTGATTTTTCATAAGATTAGCAAAAGTAACACAGTTATTTTACATCTCTTCAATTGCTAGTGAAGATGTCATTTTTCTCAGTACGTGAGGATCTACCACCTGTATTTTATCTGCACAGTTATTTTTGCATACTTTCTGTGTATATTTGGGTACTAACCTTTTATCAGTTCTCACTCTCTCCCATTCTGTTCCTTTCCTTTTAATATTTTATATTATATATTCATAGTATCATAGAATGTTGGTTCCTAGTGGTATACTCAGCAAGTATTGATGAAGACATCAAGACTCAAACTTGTTGAGTTTGAACTGGCAGGGGCTTTGAAGCCTTCTAGTTGAGGAACCTAAGCATTTATGTGTAGAAAATGAGGCTCAGAGTAGTTCAGTGACTTATCCAAGGTAAGGGCTGGTGAATAAAGAACATTGAATTAGACCTCATTATCCAGTAAAGTCCTAGCCACCACTTCAAATTTTCTCAAACCCCAGAGCTGGGTTTCTCAACCTAAGGCCATTAATTTTTGGGCCAACTTGGCTAGATAAATCTTGGTTGTAGGCTAGATAAATCTGTCCTATGCACTTCAGAATGTTTATCAGCATCCATGGCCTCTGTCCTCTAGAAATCCAGTAACAAATGCCCCCATATTTTATTTGTAGCAACCAAAAATATCTCTAGACATTGGCAAGTGTCCCCTGAGGGACAAAGTTGCCCCCTGTTGAGAGCCACTGCTCTAGCAGGAGCTAAATACTTCTTAGGCTTTGTGGGGTATGGTGAGCTTCCTCTGCAGAAGTTTAGAGCTAGAGCCTGGCACTCTCTCTGGCAGCGAGAGGTCATGGACAAACCCAGCAAGTTGCCCCATTCTAACTCTCCAGAGCTGGGAGTATGGATGCTGAGAACTCCTATCTCATTATGATGGCTCTGAGTCAACCTTTATTCCACAAGGCTCACAAAAGGGCTGAACTGGCAGGCAGGGAATGGGCAGGGAAGAAGTGTGGTCAGCACACTTATTGCAGGCGAGGCTTCTGGCTAAGATAGAGGCATCATTCAGACCCCAGGAGAGTGACACAGGTAGAGTACAGAATAGGCCTTCCCAATAGGTGTGTGAGATCAGTACCACGGACAGCTCCCGAGACAGAGGGTTTCAGATCCCGGATTGAAAGGGATGAAAGGAGTCCCTTCAAGCACAGGTAGTTTGGATCTGAATACCCTTTCCCTGCTCCATGAAGAATTGTCTGCTCTTTAACAATAATGTCCAATATATATGTTACTAAGATAACGTTCACAACTATATTATGAGATTGCTACTATAATACTAATGTTACAGAAATTGGAAGCAGGCTTAGAGATTCCCTTGCCCCATGTTATACAGCTAGAAAATTGTAGCCTTCACAGCAGGACTGAGGATACTGGCTTTAATGCTTACTCTTTCCCTAATGCCTCTTCCAGGAAAAAGAAAAAAGGGGGAAAGGAAAATTAAAGTGATGTGTTGAAGATGGTAGATTGTACTAGCGTCCTTCCCAACCTCCTCTACCTTGGATCCCTCAGAAAAGCAGAGGAATATATTGAGTGGGACCCTCCTTTGCCCCTTATGCATTAAGTGTAAGCACATCCTCATGAAGGCATGTAAGCCAGCCCTTCATGTCTTTATCTCCATTTTAGATAACGAATGTTTCAATGACCCATTCCAGTTCTCTGTTAAACCAGGAGTATGATATGTAACATGTCCATTTGATATCTCTTTGCCCATTATGGGCACTATTGGCTGTACAATGTGTTCCTTGAACTGAAGAAATATAACTTAGCAGTCCAAATTGGTACAGTCCTTTCTGTTCCAGCCCCCTTTTAGTACTCTGAGCATTTTCATCTGCTACTGGGTATGTGAAGCTTAGTCTAGTGTCTACTCTTGTCAGGATGCTTTTGTAGTCTCCAGGGCTACCAGCACGAATTTGACTTGCCAGCTATGAATGGAGCCTTCCTCCTGAGAAATCTACCCTATAGCTTTCTGCAGTCTCTCTCTTGCTAATAGGCAGCACTTTTGGCATTTTGTGCATCACAGGGTGCAAAAGAAATATGTCAACAGTCAGCCCATCTCTGCATTGCTGCAGTGCCGTCCTGATGGCCAACTCAACTGAGTGCGCCAGAATATTGACTTGCCAGTTCCATTCACCTTACAGTCCTGAAAGAGGGTTCTTCTGATGGGTATTGACAAATCTTACTTTTATGCACTTCTTAAATTCCCATAGTGATCTCCCTAGGACTCTGCCCCATACTGGCATTTTTTGTTTACTTGTCTAATTTTCCACTGCTCATCTGCCTAGCCACATGGACAGGCCATTAGCTACCATCCATGAGTTGGTAAAGACCCAAACACAGGGTAAACAATATGCAGTTCAGCCTACTGAGCTGATTTGTTCTTACTTTCTTCTGAGTGTTGGTCTCCAAACATGATGCTATTTGTTCAACTTGGAACTGACATCTATAAACCAAGCAACTCTTTGTTAGTCAATAGAGACATATTTATAGGGCATTTCCCATGTGGTCATGGAATCCAGCAGCTCCTCAGCTGCTTCCAAAGTCAGTGTTAGGGGAAAAGAGGTTATCTGCTTGTGAATATGATGAGTACTTCCTTGCATGCCCCAGTAGCACGTTCCTGCATAAACCTTTTCCATTTTATTCTGGCTACTGCCCTCCACATTAAAGTTTTTCTCCAACATCACTCAACACATTTGTGGGTGTTTCAGGTTTCAATTATTTTATGTCCTTTATAGGGAAGTTTCAATTAAGCAAGCAAGTAATTGTCTCTCAAATGGTTTACATTGTACCACAGTATCCAGAAATTTTCTGGTTCCAGATCTCAGTGGTTGCTGCTGGGTGGTACTCATAGGCTTTTGCCATCAGTCCCAGTCTGTGGCCCACACAAGTCTACTCTATGGAAAATTTTTAGTACCAGAACTCCAGTTTCTAACATGTCACTATCAAGGGATAAGCTTTTTGTCCACCAGGTATCCTTTTTTTAAAAAAATTTTAATGTTTTTATTATTCTAGAAGCTTTATTCTTGATACAAAAGACTTTATGGGCAACATTCTGTTAAATATTGATCATAACTGCATGGTGATACAAAGATGAGATTCAAAGTTTATAACTTTTTCTATAGAATACATGCATTTTCCTAGGCACATATACTAAAACCCATTAAATATTAATCTAAAATACATTATTAACAACATAATATGTGCAACACGTGTACTGATTTTCTCGAGATACCTTATGTAGAAAACCCAAACTCCCTTTTTTAAAAATTCCATTTCAGGGGCACCTGGGTGGCTCAGTCAGTTGAGCATCCGACTTCGGCTCAGGTCATGATCTTGTGGTTTGTGGGTTCAAGCCCCGCGTGGGGCTCTGTGCTGACAGCTCAGAGCCTGGAGCCTGCTTCCAATCCTGTGTCTCCCTCTCTCTCTGCCCCTCCCCCACTCTCACTTTGTCTCACTCTGTCTCTCAAAAATAAATATTAAAAAATTTAAAAAATAAAAATAAAAATAAACAAATAAATAAATAAATAAAAATTCCATGTCAATCTAAAGTTTCACCTTAATCCCATCAGTTACTGCATCCCCCTATCTTCCCAATCTGATCTAAACCCACCACTAGGACTTCAACAGATTTGGAATCAGTGCATTGGGTTCCTATGCCGATGAGTCTCAGAAGCTTCTTCTCCACTCCTTGGCCCTTTTACCCACAGAAGTGCATATGGCTTTGGATCTCAAGTCAGGGACTGGGCCAAGGGACCTTGGCTCTCTGTCAATCCTTATCTTGATTAGTTTGTAGAATCATTGCCCCAGGCTATTTTAGGTCAGGCATTTCCTTGTCATCTTTGCCTTCTGGCTTTTAAAATTCTTCCAAACTGGGGAAAATAGAGATTTATTTAGGGCCCTTTAATGTTGGGGGACCAGTAGGGCTTCCTTCCAATATGCTGCATTAAGACTTTTGTTTTGACTCCACCAATGACCCCTTTATTCACCCCTTAAAAAAATCTTTTATCAGGGTTGAAATTCATATAGCATACAACTCAAGTGTACAATTCAGTGGTATTTTGCTTGTGAAACTTTTTATATTGTATTTATATTGTGAAACTATCAGCTCTTTCTAGTTTAGATATTTCATCACCCCATAAAAATACCGGGTATCCATTAGACAGTCACTCTTCATCCCTCCATTCCCCCATCCCCTGGTAAACTCTAATCTCTCCTTCTCTATGGATTTACTGATTCTGAATAGATTATATAAAGGAATCATGTATGAACTTTTGTGTCTGGCCTCTTCCATGTAGCATAATGTTTTTGAGGTTCATAGTTGTAGTGTGCATCAATACTTCATCTCTTTATGGCTGAATAGTATTCCACTGAATGGATATACCACAATTTGTGTATCCATTCATCCACTGATGGACATTTGGGTTGTTTCCACCTTTTGGCCATTATGAATCATGCTGCCGTAAACACATATACACAAGTCTCTGTGCTGATATTTGTTCTCGCTTCTCTTTGGTACATACGTAGGGATGGGCCTGCTGGATTATATGGTAATTCTATGATTAACATTTTGAGAAACAGCCAAACTGTTTCCACAGTGGCTGTACCATTTTACATGCCCACCAGAAATGTTATTCATTTCTTGATGACTCTTCAAAGATTTCCATTCTGCTGGAATGATTCCCTTAGCTCTCTCTTGTCACTCACTCTAATTTCTATAGCCATCTGTTGTTTCACCATAACTTTTCCCTTTGGTAGCAGCTCTGATGCTAGAAGTTACAGCTTTTTAATCAGTCAAAGCCCATGCTTGGCCCAGCATTAGAATCTGCCCCAAACTCTTCTTTATTTTCATCTTAGCTATAGCAATAGCCAAGGGATTGTATATTTAGCTTGTATCTCATTTTGCATTTCCTTATGTATCCAGTGAGCTAACTGCATGGGAGTTGGATCTATTGTTTCTAAATTACACTGGTAATTTTTATCTCTAGTAACTGATAGCAGTGCAGCTGTAATTTCATACCATAGGTGACCCACTGGTCATTCAGAAACCAAAGGTTCATCAAATCCTGCCCCCTCATGTACCCAAATCATGCTTTTGCTATGTGTCACTGAGCCAGGGTTGTTTTAATGAATCCCACTCCACATACCTACTAAATTTTGGGGTTCCCAAGACCAGCTTCAGGTTTTGTAATTAATTAGGACTTACAGAACTCAGAAAAGCTGTTATACTCACATTATGGTTTATTACAGTGAAAGGATACAGACTAAGATCAGCAAAGGGAAGAGGTGCATAGGGCATGGTCCAGGAGAGTTCCAGATATGAGGTTCTAGTTATCCTCTCCCAATGGGATAGTGTGGGTGGTGCATCCTCCCAGCACCAACGCATGGCAGTATGCATGGAGTACCGCCAACTAGGGAAGCCCACCTAAGCCTTGGTGTCCAGGGATTTTATTAGAGATCAGTCATGTGAACATAGGTGATCACCAGCAAGGCTGACTTCTGTCTCTAGCTCCTCCAGGAGTCAAGCTGATACCACATAGCCCAAGGCCCCCAACATAAATCACTTTGTTAGTGTAGACTATCTGACATGGCCCAAGGCCCTAGGTAAACATATCAAGCAGGAAATTCCACAGGTTTAGAGGTTACATACTACGAATTGGGGGCATGAGCAAAACCTTCCTTTGGACAAGGTTAATTCTTCACTCTGCACACAGTAATTCATTGACCAGTCATACGTCACCACCAATTCTCTCTACACCACTATCACCAGTCAATTCTAATCCAACTGAACACTATCCCATGGAGATCAACTTCAGACAAGCTCTCCTGGCTTTCCTCTTCTTTCCCAAACTTGTCAGGAATTGGAATGCTGAAGTCTGCGAGTGTCAGCCTCACCAAAAGAGGAAAGCATGTCTTCTAAGCTCAGTTTTCACATCAGGAAGAAGTTAGTGGACATGGCTTTACAGCATATCCATGGTCATGTGTCCTGGAAAAAAATAGCGAGAAAAAAACCCCAATACTCCTTAACCATAATCAAGAGGCATTTCAAGAGTCAGCAATCATGGAAGGTAAAAAAAAAAAAAAAAAAGAAAAAGAAAAGAAAAGAAAAGAAAAGAAAAGAAAAGAAAAGAAAAGAAAAATAGCCATTCTGAGTATACATAAGGCTCAAGGGACCAAAGCATGTCCCCAACCTCAAAGAATGTGAGTTTACCAAGTCTGGTTCAGCCACATTTCATGAATATCTGAGTTTCCTCTTTAGGAAAAAAAAAAATATCAAAGAATTTAGGAATTTGGGGGGTCAAGAAGATCAAAGAAATAGTCAAGTTCAAACAGCACCATGCTCCTTAAGAACGACTGGGAGACTTTGGGAGACTGTGTCTGGAAAACTGCCATAAGGTAGATGAGATCTACGTGACTTAGGGACTTCAATAAGCAAGCCACACCAGTAACCATGTGGCTTGTAAGATCTGGGGAAACCATGCTTTAAAGAGCAGCTTCTTGCTTACATTAATCTCCCATCAGGCGCAGAATCCCAGCCCTTGCCCCAGGCCAGTCTGATTGCATTGCCCCTAACCTCAGAATGGCCTGGCTCCCACTGTCTCTGAGTCTCATCCCCAGAGCAAGGCCAATCAGGACCTGCAGCTTCCCAGATGCTTGTTGCCAACGGGGTAGCCAGAGAAAGCAGCCAGCATCAGCGGGCACACACTAAGCTTTAGGCTGCCAGAAAGAGCCAGAAAAAGGATGTGGCCCCAAGAGCTGAGAGAGAGGATCCTATGTGCCTTGATGAAGGAGAGCACACACGTTGGGAGGCAGAATGGACTGTGGGGCACCCATGTCATAAGAAAAAGCCACCCTGCCCAGGCCAGTAAGATCCTTGTTTGCAGGATTCTGCCAGTCCTGCCATAGAGCACACAGGTTCCTTCCAAATGAACCTGAGTAAAAAGATAATAAGCTATTTTCAGTGGCTTTAGTCCCAGTTAAAAAAAAAAAAAAGGCAAGGGACAAGAAGGCCTACTGCAAAAACCCATGGCAGTACCAGCTACTGCGCTAAGTACAAGCCCAGATGAAGACGATGTGGACATTATGGACCCTGGGGAATCCTGGACCTTGGGGCGCGTGCTGACCTTGGAGCTGACCCTAGGGAAACAAGATGGATGAAAGTGGAGATTTCCAATATGCAAGGAAAGGCAGCACAAGGAGGAAATCCAGGCCTAGGAAGAGCTTTTAGACTGGAATTCCTAATTCCTGTTATCTACAAGGCTCCCTCCTACCCAGACCGAAGGAGAGGGATGCGTGTGGCCTTATGCAACCGTCAAGCGGTCTCTGAGGCCAGAACATCCTTGAGCAGAGGCATCGGCAACCATGAGAGAGGCCGCCACAAAAGTCAGATTCGATGCTCTGTCAGACTGAGTCAGGTTTAGTCTACTTCTACAGTCCTCAGGGGGCTTCTGCACTGAGCCACAAGCTCGGACCCAGGAAACCGGGTTCCTCAGGCCACTTTCCCCAACTGGGCCAGGCTTCCCTTTGGGCGATGGTTTTTCCAGCAAGTTAGGTGGAAATTCTTCCTTATTTCCTGTGCATAGAAATATCTCTAGAAGCAGCGTTTGCACGTACTTGGTCAAAAATCAAATAGCCTTGATATTAGCATCCTTTGAAGAGGATGGTCTCTTTCCCATGAGCAAAATATTTTACGGTTTCTTAATATATGTATTTCTTCTAACAGCTGAGTGCTGTCTTCTGTCTATGCTGTGTTCAGGATAGGAGTTTAGGGTAGCCCAGACTGTAGGCTCAGAGAACAAAAGAGGTGAGCTTTGACTCTTCCTGAGGGCCGTCTTTGGCTTCTCAAAGGTGACCAGGGGTGCAGAGAGAGAGATCAACAGAGGTGGCCCGCATCTACACATCCACACCTACTCCAAGGCACAATTAGTTTAAAATTTCTTTTTTTTCTTATATGAGAACAACTGAAAATACTATATAACTGTCAGCAGCTTCTCTCTGTGAGAGCATAAGACTCATCTAAAGACACAGATAAACCAGACTTTGTCCTGCTTTCTCACCCACCTTTCACTTCCTACAGCTGGGAAGGGGCGTGTGTGGCCAGATTGCAAAGAACGGACGCAACCGGCATCCCCCTTCAGCTTTCAAGATGGGTGAGGAACAAGTCACTTTCCATTTCACACAGTTTGGAGGAGCTGGGGGCGAAAGGGCCTGCTTTCTCCATGGCAGGAGAAAACAGTCCCCTGATGAGGGACAGCAGGCAGCTGTCCTCAAGAGCCCTGGCCATCCTCCTGGAGGCCTGACACCTGCAGCGGGTCCCCTCCTCCACCCTCCCGTCCTCTTAGCACAGAAGGGACCAGAAACACCAGCTCTATGGTGTGAGGTGGGGATCAGACAGGGAGGTGGCCGTGGCAGCTCCTCCCCACCTGGCCAAAAGACAGGTGTCTCTTACTCCATGACCTGTTGAAGATTCTGGAACACCCTTTCCTCTGCCAGCCCAGTGTGAGGGCCACAGGATGTGACTATGTGAGGAGTGACCTGGGCCGGCTGAAGTAAACTCCCCAGGTCTGGGGTGGGGGTTGGAGGAGGGTGAGGCAGGACCCTATACTCCTCTTCCTCTCCCTGACGAGAGAGAAAGAGTGGGGAGAGCAGGAAAAGGTCTTCTTAGCAAAACCAAGAGTGAGGAGCACATGACATTGACAGCTTTACAAGGAATCTCAACATACCCACAAGGAGTGCAGGTTACTTTCCAGCACTGCAGTGGGGACCTACTTCAAAGCCGGGAACACATACTTGAAGTCTACTTCTGCACAGCCCCCATCCCCCTGCCGACCTCACCCCCAGCGGGGAGCTGGGACAGGAGCAATGTCTACTGCCATATGGACAGACGAGGTGCTGGGTGAGCACTGAAGGGGTGAGGGAGGGGGTACCCTGTGGTGGGTTCCAGGCTGAGCCGCCCAGTCCTAGAATCAGGCTCAGGTGCTATGTTGGTGTCTGCCATGTCTGTGGTCTAACTCTGGACATGACAATGAGCAACGAGGTCTCCCGCTGAGCGCGGACGTTGGGGGGAAAGGAAGCCCTTGCCATGTAGACTCTTCACGTTGGCTGGCTTGGTGGCATGACTAGCAGGTCAAAAGGGCCAGTCAGCACTCATGGATGAGAGTATTCCCCTTGCAGCCACACAGAGTGCCTTGGGGAAGTGAGGCAGAGAGTGAGGAAGTGGGTTTGGCTGGCAAAGCCACCTGCTGGTGAATGACAAGGACACCGTGGAGTACGGGGCTCCTTCTTGCGAAGAGCATGTGGTCCTCCATTTGAGCATAAAGACAGCACCCGCAGGGCACTGTTTTCAGGCTGGGATATCCCTCTCTGGTAAGTGTCCTTGCCCTCCTTACACTGTTCCTTGTGACGTTGTGCAGGCTCTCGTCCCCGGTGCAAACAGTTGTCCTTCGGGATGGGGGAGTCCTCTGTGATCCCCCTGTGCTGATCTGTGTGGGGTTTAGGAACAAAATAGGCCATGGGTATTTGTTACGCCTTTGGTTTTACTTTGAACTCGACAATGAGGTCTCCTCACTGAGTGCGATACCTAGAGGAAGGGAGGCCTCCTTTCACGGAGACTCTTCACATTGGCTGGCTGGACGGCGTCATCGCAGGTCAAAAGGATCCGCCAGCCATCAGTGGTGAAAATGTTCCACTTGCCGCCACACAGAGCACCTTGGGGAAAATGAGGCAGACAGCGAAGAAAAGGTTTGGGCAGCATGAGTGGTAAGAGAGGAAGAAGGAAGGGAAAAGAATGATCAGTCCACGTAAAGGATCGGCATGCCCACGAAACACAACCTCACACACACACCCATGTGCGCACACATCCCTCCACGACGGATCTCCTTGAGGATATGTGTTGCCATCTCTGAAGCGTTTGCATTGGATTTGCATTTAAGCCCAAGAAAAATGTGTGCCTACTCGTCCAGCCTGGGCATCGCCCTCTCTGGGAACAGGGGGTCCGTGCCTGCGTTCCTTCTAACCCCACTTGGTGACAATGGGCAGGGTCTTGTCAATAGGCAGAGTGCCCCCGGGGGAGCTGAGGTGCCATGTTGTGGTCTCTGCATGTTCGCTTAGAATTGTGGAATCTCTGGCCACTAGGAAAAGGCCGCTCCTAACTCACTATTTGCGCAGCCCGGGAGGGACTCGGAGCCTGGGCGGTGGCCCCACGCGCAGCGGGACCTGCAGCCAACCACGCCCGGCTACCCGCCTGGGAAGTGTCACCGCATCGCCCGGCCCCAGGACGCCGCGCTTCTGGCACCCAGTGTGACACCAGTTCGTCCCGAAGCGAGTCGCGACGCCCTCTGCTGGCGGTTGGTGAGCAGCGGAAGACGCGCTGCATCGCGGTTTCGTGGGGGCCGCGCGCCCCCTCGCGGCCATCTCTGGGACTCCCGGAAATTCTCCAGGCCCGATTCCCGCAGACCATTCAGTGGATGGTCCAAGGGACGCTCGGCTACGGAATTGCTTGTTCTCCTTCCAGGGACATGCCTTGGAGCCGTGGTTTGGAAAACAAGAAAACCTTTATGCCTTTGAGATATCTGGAAAGGATCTCTTCTAAGTCATGCCATAATGTCAGGACCGACTTCAAGTTTCATGAGAAAAAGAGGGGATACCAAATCCAGAAGACACAGGCACCTGTTTCCGCCTTGGGAACAATTTTCAACCTGCTGGATAGAGACTAGAGCGCTGCCTGCATTGGACCATTCTGGATAAATTGCTCTCTAGCTTTGTTATAATCAGGAACGACTGGCCCAGAAGGTGGAAGTAGAAAATCTTCAGGTTTGCACCTGTTTAGAATTGTCGAGAGACACTTCCAAGAACTCAGCAGCTATCTGCAGCAGAAGGAATATCGCCAGTTATTTGGCAGTTCGTCAGGGGACACATTGAAGTACGCTTTTCTGTATTTAACAAATCCTGAAGAAAAAAAATCAGAAAATAAAAAAAATTAGAACTCGTAACGCTCTTAATTTTATTAAAGTTTGCTAAGCACAAAAAGGCAACTGCCCTTGTTTTTATTTTTTGTTTTGTTTTGTTTTTTGAGAGAGTGTGAGTGGGGGAGAGGCATAGGGAGAGAGAATCTTGAGCAGCCTCCATACTAATGTGAAGCCCAACAAGAGGCTCGATCCCACGACCCTGAGATCATGACCCGAGCTGAAATCAAAAGTTGGACACTCAACTGGCTAAGCTACCCAGGTGCCACTGTCCTTGTATTTCTGCATCAACTCTAAAATCCCAGAAGCCCAAATTGTGCTCATACATCTTCAGTTTCCACAAGAGAGTTTAGAGAGAACAACATGATCTGTATTTCTTAAATAACTTTATGATTTACATTTACCATTTGCCTTTGCAAATCTTCAGGGAGTATTTGCTATTTTCGCAATCTGAAGTAACTTCTTTATGGAAAACTCCGTTTGGGGTACTACTTTGTTTTTTTGTTGTGTTTTGGTTTTTTGCTTTACATCCAAATTAGTTAGCATATAGTGCAACCTTGATTTCAGGAGTAGATTCCTTAGTGCCCCTTACCCATTTAGCCCATCCCCCCTC
This sequence comes from Panthera uncia, assembly GCF_023721935.1. Taxonomy (NCBI): domain Eukaryota; kingdom Metazoa; phylum Chordata; class Mammalia; order Carnivora; family Felidae; genus Panthera; species Panthera uncia. Next base: position 71,092,014 of record NC_064807.1, on the reverse strand, counting down.
CCACAACCCCTCCTGTAACCCTCAGTTTGTTCTCCATATTTAAGAGTCTCTTTTGTTTTGTCCCCCTCCCCATTTTTTTTATTATTTTTGTTTCCCTTCCCTTATGTTCATCTGTTTTGTCTCTTAAAATCCTCATATGAGTGAAGTCATATGATATTTGTCTTTCTCTGACTAATTTCACTTAGCATAATACCCTCCAGTTCTGTCCATGTAGTTGAAAATGGCAAGATTTCATTCCTTTTGATTGTTGAGTGATACTCCATTGTATATATATACCACATCTTCTTTATCCATTCATCCATTGATGGACATTTGGGCTCTTTCCATACTTTGGCTATTGTTGATAGTGCTGCTATAAACATGGGGGTGCATGTGTCCCTTCGAGACAGCATACCTGTATCCCTTGGATAAATACCTAGTAGTGCAATTCCTGGGTTGTAGGGTAGTTCTATTTTTAGTTTTTTGAGGAACCTCAGTACTGTTTTCCAGAGAGGCTGTGCCAGCTTGCATTCCCACCAACAATGCAAAAGATATCCTCTTTCTCCGCATCCTCGCCAACATCTGTTGTTGCCTGAGTTGTTAATGTTAGCCATTCTGACAGGTGTGAGGTGGTATCTCATTGTGGTTTTGATTTGTATTTCCCTGATGATGAGTGATGCTGACCATTTTTTCATGTGTTGGTTGGCCATTTGGATGACTTCTTTGGAGAAGTGCCTATTCATGTCTTTTGTCCATTTCTTCATTGGATTATTTGTTTTTTGGATGTTGAATTTGATAAGTTCTTTATAGATTTTGGATACTAACCCTTTATCCAATATGTCATTTGCAAATATCTTCTCCCATTCTGTTAGTTGCCTTTTAGTTTTGCTGATTGTTTCCTTGACTGTGCAGAAGCTTTTTATTTTGATGAGGTCCCAGTAGTTCATTTTTGCTTTTGTTTCCCTTGCCTCTGGAGACATATTGAGTAAGAAGTTGCTGCAGCCAAGGTCAAAGAGGTTTTTGCCTGCTTTCTCCTCGAGAATTTTGATGGCTTCTTGTCTTATATTTGGGTCTTTCATCCATTTTGAGTTTTTGTGTATGGTGTAAGAAAGTGGTCCAGGTTCATTTTTTTGCATGTCGCTGTCCAGTTTTCCCAGCACCGCTTGCTGAAGAGACTGTCTTTATTCCATTGGATATTCTTTCCTGCTTTATCAAAGATTAGTTGACCATATGTTTTGGGGTCTATTTCTGGGTTCTCTGTTCTGTTCCATTGATTTGAGTGTCTGTTCTTGTACCGGTACCATACTGTCTTGATGATTACAGCTTTGTAATACAGCTTGAAATCCAGGATTGTGATACCTCTTGCTTTGGTTTTCTTTTTCAAGATTGCTTTGGCTATTTGAGGTCTTTTCTGGTTCCATACAAATTTTAGGATTGTTTCATCTGGCTCTGTGAAGAATGCTGATGTTATTTTGATAGGTGTTGCTGTGAATATGTAGATTGCTTCGGGTAGTATTGACATTTTAACAATATTTGTTCTTCCCATCCAGGAGCATGGAATATTTTTCCATTTTTTGGTGTCTTCTTCAATTTCTTTCTTAGCTTTCTATTGTTTTCAGGGTATAGATTTTTCACCTCTTTGGTTAGATTTATTCCTAGGTATTTTATGGGTTTTGGTGCAATTGTAAATGGGATCGATTCCTTGATTTCTATTTCTGTTGCTTCGTTGTTGGTGTATAGGAATGCAACTGATTTCTGTGCATTGATTTTATATCCTGCAACTTTGCTGAATTCATGAATCAGTTCTAGCAGCTTTTTGGTGGAATCTTTTGGGTTTCCCATATAGAGTATCATGTCATCTGCAAAGAGTGAAAGTTTGACCTCCTCCTGGCCTGTTTGGATGCTTTTATTTCTTTGTGTTGTCTGATTGCTGAGGCTAAGACTTCCAATACTATTTTGAAGAACGGTGGTGAGAGTGGACATACCTGTCTTGTTCCTGGCCTTAGGGGGAAAGCTCTCAGTTGTTCCCCATTGAGGATGATATTAGTGTTGGGTCTTTTGTTTATTATCTCGATGTATGATCCTCCTATCCCTACTTTCTTGAGGGTTTTTTTTAAAGAAAGGATGCTGTATTTTGTCAAATGCTTTCTCTACATCTGTTGAGAGGATCATATGGTTCTTGTCTTTCTTTCTTTCTTTCTTTCTTTCTTTCTTTCTTTCTTCTTTTTTTAGATGTTTTGTTTATTTTTGAGACAGAGAGAGACAGAGTACGAGTGGGGAAGGGGCAGAGAGAGAGAGGGAGTCACAGAATCCGAAGCAGGCTCCAGGCTTTGAGCTGTCAGCACAGAGCCCGACGTGGGGCTTGAACTCATGAACTATGAGATCATGACCTGAGCCAAAGTCGGACACTTAACCAATTGAGCCAACCAGGTGCCCCAGGTTCTTGTCCTTTATTTTATTGATGTGATGAATCACAGTGATTGTTTTTTGGATATTGAACCAGCCCTGCATCCCAGGTATAAATCCCACTTGGTCATGGTGAATAATTTTTTTTTAGCATATTGTTGGATCCGGTTGGCTAATATCTTGTTGAGGATTTTTGCATCCATGTTCATCAGGGAAATTGGTCTATAGTTCTCCTTTTTAGTGGGGTCTTTGTCTGGCTTTGGAATCAAGGCAATGCTGGCTTCATAAAAAGAGTTTGGAAGTTTTCCTTCCATTTCTATTTTTTGGAACAGCTTCAAGAAAATAGGTGTTAACTCTTCCTTAAATGTTTGGTAGAATTCCCCTGGGAAGTCATTTGACCCTGGACTCTTGATTTTTTGGAGATTTTTGATTACTAATTTGATTTCTTTACTTGTTATGGGTCTGTTCAAATTTTCTATTTATTCCTGTTTCAGTTTTGGTAGGGTATATGTTTCTAGGAATTTGTCCATTTCTTCCAGATTGCCCATTTTATTGGTGTATAATTGCTCATAATATTCTCTTATTATTGTTTTTATTTCTGCTGTGTTGATTGTGATCTCTCCTCTTTTATTCTTGATTTTATTTATTTGGGTCCTTTACTTTTTCTTTTTGATCAAACTGGCTAGCAGTTTATCAATTTTGTTAATTCGTTCAAAGAACCAGCTTCTGGTTTCATTGATCTGTTCTACTGTTTTCTTGGTTTAGATAGCATTAATTTCTGCCCTAATCTTGATTATTTTCTGTCTTCTGCTGGTTTTGGGTTTATTTGCTGTTCTTTTTCCAGTTCTTTAAGGTGTGAGTTAGGTTGTGGATCTGAGACCTTTCTTCCTTCTTTAGGAAGGCCTGGATTGCTATATACTTTCCTCTTATGACTGCCTTTGCTGCGTCCCAGACGTTTTGGGTTGTGGTGTTATCATTTTCATTGGCTTTCATGTACTTTTTAATTTCCTCCTTAACTTCTTGCTTAGCCCATTCATTCTTTAGTAGGATATTCTTCAGTCTCCAAGTATTTGTTATCTTTCCAAATTTTTTCTTGTGGTTGATTTCGAGTTTCATAGTGTTGTGGTCTGAAAATATGCACGGTATGATCTTGATCTTTTTGTACTTGTTGAGGGCTGATTTGTGTCCCAGTATGTGGTCTATTCTGGAGAACGTTCCATGTGCACTGGAGAAGAATGTATATTCCGCTGCTTTAGGATGAAATGTTCTGAATATATCTGTTAAGTCCATCTGGTCCAGTGTGTCATTCAAAGCCATTGTTTCCTTGTTGATTTTCTGATTAGATGATCTGTCCATTGCTGTAAGTGAGGTGTTGAAGTCTCCTACTATTATGGTATTATTACCAATGAGTTTATGTTTGTGATTAATTGATATGTATTTGGGTGCTCTCACATTTGGAGCATAAATGTTACAATTGTTAGGGGGGTAGACCCCTTAATTATGTTATTTTTTAAAAATATATGAAATTTATGGGGCGCCTGGGTGGCTCAGTCGGTTAAGCGTCCGACTTCAGCTCAGGTCACAATCTCACAGTTTGTGAGTTTGAGCCCCGCATCGGGCTCTGGGCTGATGGCTCAGAGCCTGGAGCCTGCTTCCAATTCTGTGTCTCCCTCTCTCTCTGCCCCTCCCCCGTTCATGCTCTGTCTCTCTCTGTCCCAAAAATAAAAAATAAATGTTAAAAAATATATATATATATATGAAATTTATTGTCAAATTGGTTTCCATACAACACCCAGTGCTCATCCCAAAACGTGCCCTCCTCAATACCCATCACTCACCCTCCCCATCCTCCCACCCCCCATCAGCCCTCAGTTTATTCTCAGTTTTTAAGAGTCTCTTATGCTTTGGCTCTCTCCCACTCTAACCTCCTTTTTTTTTACTTCCCCTCCCCCATGGGTTCCTGTTAAGTTTCTCAGGATCCACATAAGAGTGAACACATACGGTATCTGTCTTTCTCTGTATGGCTTATTTCACTTAGCATCACACTCTCCAGTTCCATCCACGTTGCTACAAAGGTCATATTTCATTCTTTCTCATTGCCACGTAGTACTCCATTGTGTATATAAACCACAATTTCTTTATCCATTCATCAGTTGATGGACATTTAGGCTCTTTCCATAATTTGGCTATTGTTGAGAATGCTGCTATAAACATTGGGGTACAAGTGCCCCTATGCATCAGTACTCCTGTATCCCTTGAGTAAATTCCTAGCAGTGCTACTGCTGGGTCATAGGGTAGGTCTATTTTTAATTTTTTGAAGAACTTTCACACTGTTTTCCAGAGCGGCTGTACCAGTTTGCATTCCCACCAACAGTGCAAGAGGGTTCCCGTTTCTCCACATCCTCTCCAGCATCTATAGTCTCCTGATTTGTTCATTTTGGCCACTCTGACTGGCGTGAGGTGATATCTGAGTGTGGTTTTGATTTGTATTTCCCTGATGAGGAGCGACATTGAGTATCTTTTCATGTGCCTGTTGGCCATCCGGATGTCTTCTTTAGAGAAGTGTCTATTCATGTTTTCTGCCCATTTCTTCACTGGATTGTTTGTTTTTCAGGTGTGGAATTTGGTGAGCTCTTTATAGATTTTGGATACTAGCCCTTTGATATGTCATTTGCAAATAGCTTTTCCCATTCCGTTGGTTGCCTTTAGTTTTGTTGATTGTTTCCTTTGCTGTGCAGAAGCTTTTTATCTTCATGAGGTCCCAATAGTTCATTTTTGCTTTTAATTCCCTTGCTTTTGGGGATGTGTCAAGAAATTGCTGCGGCTGAGATCAGAGAGGTCTCTTCCTGCTTTCTCCTCTAGGGTTTTGATGGTTTCCTGTCTCACATTCAGGTCCTTTATCCATTTTGAGTTTATTTTTGTGAATGGTGTGAGAAAGTGGTCTAGTTTCAACCTTCTGCCTGTTGCTGTCCAGTTCTCCCAGCACCATTTGTTAAAGAGACTGTCTTTTTTCCATTGGATATTCTTTCCTGCTTTGTCAAAGATTAGTTGGCCCTACTTTTGTGGGTCTAGTTCTGGGGTTTCTATTCTATTCTATTGGTCTATGTGTCTGTTTTTGTGTCAATACCATGCTGTCTTGATGATGACAGCTTTGTAGTAGAGGCTAAAGTCTGGGATTGTGATGCCTCCTGCTTTGGTCTTCTTCTTCAAAATTACTTTGGCTATTCAGGGCCTTTTGTGCTTCCATATGAATTTTAGGGTTGCTTGTTCTAGCTTCGAGAAGAAAGCTGGTGCAATTTTGATTTGGATTGCATTGAATGTGCAGATAGCTTTGGGTAGTATTGACATTTTTTTTAACATTTATTTATTTTTGAGACAGAGAGAGAGCGAGCATGAACAGGGGAAGGTCAGAGAAAGAGGGAGACACAGAATCTGAAACAAGCTCCAGGCTCCGAGCTGTCAGCACAGAGCCTGATGCGGGGCTCGAACCCACGGACCACGAGATCATGACCTGAGCCAAAGTCGGACGCTCAACCGACTGAGCCATCCAGGCGTCCCTTGACATTTTGACAATATTTATTCTTCCAACCCATGAGCACGGAATGTTTTTCCATTTCTTTATATCTTCTTCAATTTACTTCATAAGCTTTCTATAGTTTTCAGCATACAGATCTTTTACATCTTTGGTTAGATTTATTTGTAGGTATTTTATGATTCTTGGTGCAGTTGTGAATGGGATCAGTTTCTTTATTTGTCTTTCTGTTGCTTCATTATTAGTATATAAGAATGCAACTGATTTCTGTACATTGATTTTGTCTCCTGCAACTTTGCTGAATTCATGTATCAGTTCTACCAGACTTTTGGTGGAGTCTATTGGGTTTTGCATGTATAAGATCATGTCATCTGCAAAAAGTGAAAGCTTGACTTCATCTTTGCCAATTTTGATGCCTTTGATTTCCTTTTGTTGTCTGATTGCTGATGCTAGCACTTCCAACACTGTTAAACAACAGCGGTGAGAGTGGACATCCCTGTCGTGTTCCTGATCTCAGGCGGAAAACTCTCAGTTTTTCCCCATTGACGATGATGTTAGCTGTGGGCTTTTCATAAATGGCTTTTATGATGTTTAAGTATGTTCCTTCTATCCTGACTTTCTCAAGGGTTTTTATTAAGAAAGGATGCTGGATTTTGTCAAATGCTTTTTCTGCATCGACTGACAGGATCATATGGTTCTTATCTTTTCTTTTATCAATGTGATGTATCACGTTGATTGATTTGCAAATGTTGAAGCAGCCCTGCATCCCAAGAATGAATCCCACTTGATCATGGTGAATAATTCTTTTTATATGCTGTTGAATTCGATTTGCTAGTATCTTATTGAGAATTTTTGCATCCATATTCATCAGGGATATTGGCCTGTAGTTCTCTTTTTTTACTGGGTCTCTGTCTCGTTTAGGAATCAAAGTAATACTGGCTTCATAGAATGAGTCTGGAAGTTTTCCTTCCCTTTATATTTTTTGGAACAGCTTGAGAAGGATAGGTATTATCTCTGCTTTAAACGTCTGGTGGAACTCCCCTGGGAAGCCATCTGGTCCTGAACTCTTATTTGTTGGGAGATTTTTGATAACTGATTCAATTTCTTCACTGGTTATGGGTCTGTTCAAGCTGTCTATTTCCTCCTGATTGAGTTTTGGAAGTGTGTGGGTGTTTAGGAATTTGTCTATTTCTTCCAGGTTGTCCAGTTTGTTGGCATATAGTTTTTCATAGTATTCCTTGATAATTGCTTGTGTTTCTGAGGGATTGGTTGTAATAATTCCATTTTCATTCATGATTTTATCTATTTGAGCCATCTCCCTTTTCTTTTTGAGAAGCCTGGCTAGAGGTTTGTCAATTTTGTTTATTTTTTCAAAATACCAACTCTTGGTTTCATTAATCTGTTCTACAATTTTTTTTTTAGATTCTATATTGTTTATTTCTGCTCTAATCTTTATTATTTCTCTTCTTCTGCTGGGTTTAGGGTGTCTTTGCTGTTCTGCTTCTATTTCCTTTAGGTGTTCTGTTAGATTTTGTATTTGGGATTTTTCTTATTTCCTGAAATAGGCCTGGATGGCAATGTATTTTCCTCTTAGGACTGCCTTTGCTGCATCCCAAAGCATTTGGATTGTTGTATTTTCATTTTCATTTGTTTCCATATATTTTTTAATTTCTTCTCTAATTGCCTGGTTGACCCATTCATTCTTTATTAGGGTGTTCTTTAACCTCCATGCTTTTGGAGGTTTTCCAGACTTTTTCCTGTGGTTGCTTTCAAGCTTCATAGCATTGTGGTCTGAAAGTGTGCATGGTATGATCTCAATTCTTTTATGCTTATGAAGGGCTGTTCTGTGACTCAGTATGTGATCTGTCTTGGAGAATGTTCCATGTGCCCTCGAGAAGAAAGTATATTCTATTGCTTTGGGATGCAGAGTTCTAAATATATCTGTCAAATCCATCTGATCAAATGTATCATTCAGGGCCTTTGTTTCTTTATTGACCGTGTGTCTAGTTGACCTATCCATTGTTGTCAGTGGGGTGTTAAAGTCCCCTGCAATTACCACATTCTTATCAATAAGGTTGCTTATGTTTGTGAGTAATTGTTTTATATATTTGGGGGCTCCCGTATTCAGCACATAGACATTTATAACTGTTAGCTCTTCCTGATGGATAGACCCTGTAATTATTATATAATGCCCTTCTTCATGCCTTTAATTTAAAGTCTAGTTTGTCTGATATAAGTATGGCTACTCCAGCTCTCTTTTGACTTCTAGTAGCATGATAAATAGTTCTCCATCCCCTCACTTTCAATCTAAAGGTGTCCTCAGGTCTAAAATGAGTCTCTTGTAGACAGCAAATAGATGGGTCTTGTTTTTTTTATCCATTCTGATACCCTATGTCTTTTGGTTGGCGCATTTAGTCCATTTACGTTCAGTGTTATTATAGAAAGATATGAGTTTAGAGTCATTTTGATGTCTGTAGGTTTCACGCTTGTAGCATTGTCTCTGGTACTTTGTCTCACAGGATTCCCCTTAGCATCTCTTGTAGGGCTGGTTTAGTGGTGATGAATTACTTCAGTTTTTGTTTGGGAAGACCTTTATCTCTCCTTCTATTCTAAATGACAGATTTGCTGGATAAAGGATTCTTGGCTGCATATTTTTTCTGTTCATCACATGAAGATTTCCTGCCATTCCTTTCTGGCCTCCCAAGTTTCAGTAGAGAGATCGGTCACGAGTCTTATAGGTCTCCCTTTATATGTTAGAGCATGTTTATCCCTAGCTGCTTTCAGAATTTTCTCTTTATCCTTGTATTTTGCCAGTTTCACTATGATAGGTCGTGCAGAAGATTGATTCAAGGTACGTCTGAAGGGAGTTCTCTGTGCCTCTTGGATTTCAATGCCTTTTTCCTTCCCCAGATCAGGGAAGTTCTCAGCTATTATTTCTTCAAGTACACCTTCAGCACCTTTCCCTCTCTCTTCCTCCTCTGGAATACCAATTATGCGTAGATTATTTCTCTTTAGTGCATCACTTAGTTCTCTAATTTTCCCCTCATACTCCTGGATTTTTTTATCTCTCTTTTTCTCAGCTTCTTCTTTTTCCATAATTTTATCTTCTAGTTCACCTATTCTCTCCTCTGCCTCTTTGATCTGAGCTGTGGTCGCCTCCATTTTATTTTGCAGCTCATTAATAGCATTTTTTAGCTCCTCCTGGCTGTTCCTTAGTCCCTTGATCTCTGTAGCAATAGATTCTCTGCTGTCCTCTATACTTTTTTCAAGCCCAGCAATTAATTTTATGACTATTATTCTAAATTCACTTTCTGTTATATTGTTTAAATCATTTTTGATCAGTTCGTTAGCTGTCGCTATTTCCTGGAGATTCTTTTGAGGGGAATTCTTCCATTTCGTCATTTTGGATAGTCCCTGGAGTGGTGCGGAACTGCAGAGCACTTCCCCTGTGCTGTCTTGAATAACTTGCGTTGGTGGGCGGGGCCGCAGTCAGACCCTATGTCTGCCCCCAGCCCACCGCTGGAGCCACAGTCAGACTGGTGTGTACTTTCTCTTCCCCTCTGCTAGGGGCGGGATTCACTGTGGGGTGGCGTGGCCTGTCTGGGCTACTTGCACATTGCCAGGCTTGTGGTGTTGGGGATCTGGCGTATTAGCTGGGGTGGATCAGCAAGGTGCACGGGGGCGGGAGGAGCAGGCTCAGCTCACTTATCCTTGGGTGATCCACTTTGGGAGGGGCCCTGCGGCACCAGGAGGGAGTCAGACCCACCACCGGAGGGATGAATCCGCAGAAGCACAGCATTGGGTGTTTGCGCGGTGCAAGCAAGTTCCCTGGCAGGAACTGGTTCCCTTTGGGATTTTGGCTGGGGGATGGGCGAGGGAGATGGCACTGGTGAGCGCCTTTGTTCCCCACCAAGCTGAGCTCTGTCATCCGGGGCTCAACAACTCTCCCTCCCGTTGTCCTCCAGGCTTCCTGCTCTCGAACAGAGCTGTTAACTTATAACCTTCCAGATGTTAAGTCCCGCTTGCTGTCCGAACACACTCTGTCCTGCCCCTCTGCTTTTGCAAGCCAGACTGGGGGGCTCTGCTTTGCCAGTGGGCTGCCCCTCCACCCCGGCTCCCTCCTGCTATTCCATGTAGCATGCACCGCCTCTCCGCCCTTCCTACCCTCTTCCGTGGTCCTCTCTTGTCTGCGCTTTGCTCCGGAGAATCTGTTCTGCTAGTCTTCTGGCGGTTTTCTGGGTTATTTAGGCAGGTGTGGGTGGAATCTAAGTAATCCACAGGACGCGGTGAGCCCAGTGTCCTCCTACGCCACCATCTTCCTCCCTGCTATCCCCAATCAGATTCTGAAATAAGTTAGCTTAAAAGAAATCAAAATTATGAATAAAATTATTTGCAATTTGAATGTTTAATTTTTCTTCCACTAAATTTTTCTCATTGCCAAACACTTAAGATTCACCCAACTTAAAAAATGAAGGAGGCATTTTTCACATACTAGTTTCCAAACGTCTTTTGTTTGGATGCCAGCATAGAGCCTGATGTGGGAGTCGAACCCACAAAACTGTGAGATCATGACCTGAGCAGAAACCAAGAGTCCGATGCTTAATCGCATGAGCCACCCAGGCACTCCTGCTGTAGCTTTTATTGCTGTGACTTATTCATTCTATAACTGGAAGCCTGTGTCTCCCACCCCCTTCATTCATTTTGCCTATCCACCCATCTGGCAACCATCAGTTTGTTCCCTGTATTTATAGATCTGATTCCACTTTTTGTTTGTTTGTTTATTCATTTTTTTTTTATTCTACATATGAGTGAAATCCTATGGCTTTTGTCTTTGTCTGACTTATTTCACTTAGCATAACGGGTCCACCCGTGTCTCACAAATGGCAAGATCTCATTCTTTGTAAGGCCATGTAATAGTCCATTATAGACATATTTATATATGCCACATCTTCCTTATGCATCCATCTATCAATGGACTGAATCTCAGAAGAGCGAATCAGTCACTGGCCAGGGCAGACATTCACCCCAGCAGGGAGAAGGCAGAGCTACACATGTGGGACCCAAGCAGATCTCCTTCTAACTTTCCTAGCAAAGTTCAAAAGAACTCTTTCCGGGCAGGACTTTTGCATATTTTTGCCACAAGGACAATCTGTCTTCAGCTATACAGGTATAGAGGAAAATTATAAGTTACTTAGTCTCTCTGTACCTCATGTTGCTCATATGTGGATAATAATAGTACATGGTCATAAGTTTTAGTGGCATTAAAATCACGTGACTTGGTACAGTGTCTAATGTATAATTTTTCAACTCAATAATGATGAGCTGTTATGACATATGAGTAGATGTAGAAATATATGAAGGGAGAATAGACAATAGCAGACACATAAATGGCTAGTAAACATTTCAGCCTATTAAGAATCCAAATGGGTAGACTGGGTGGCTCCGTCGGTTAAGTGTCCGATTCTTGATCTCAGCTCAGGTCTCAATCTCAGGTTTGTGAGTTCAAGCCCCACATTGGGCTCTATGCTGGGAGTGAAGCCCACTTAAAAAAAACCTAAATGAATGTAAGTTAAAATAACCCATCCTTTTTAAAGGTCAATAAAGCAAAGACCCAAAAAGAATCCTTAGAGTGTCAGAGAAGGGCAAGATGAATTCTCGTCCCTATCTGTCAAAACCTCCTAAATGTCACCAAAATAGCCAATATAATAGGAAATAATAGAAATATTCTTTTTGACTCCCAGCTCTTCTTCCACTTGCTTGCTGGGCACTAGCAGGTGCAGGAGGAAAGATCCCAGCACCAGGCTGTGCAGATTGTTCTATGTGAGGATGAGTTTCTTGTGGTCCAGGAGTGTGAGCTGTGGCTTATTTCCAGCCCAAGATTTCAGAACCATAAGCATGTCCTTGGGAGGAAGGGACTTGCACTGTGGGCTTATGTTTCACACTGCAGGGGAAGAGGCAGGTTTCTAATATGTAGGAAATTCTCAATACCTGGGCTTTGATTTTTACACTTACACTTGGGTAGGATGATTATGCAAGTCACTTTTTAGTATTTGTCTTTAGGCAGCTCTTGTCTCGCAAATTTCCAAATCATCTGCATAAAGAGCTTCCTTTCTCTCTCAGTCTTGTTACCCATGTAACGGACCTCAGGTCCCTTTAGAAACTATGGAGAATACCCAGGAATAAGACCATGGAAAGGACATTGGCCAACTAGGAGCAGAATAACTCTGCCCAGATATAGCCTGCCTCAATTGGATGGAATAAAATAAATCATAACAAAACTGAAGGACACATGAGTGAGTATAGGATATATACCAACCATCTAAGGATCACCTCACAACCAGGTACAGAAATTGGGTCTGCATCTTTTGTCTGTGTCTGCTGTTTATTTTCCATGGAAAATAACACTTTTACTTGTATTCCATAAAAGAAGGTATTTTTTTTCTGTTCTCTTTCTTCTTTTGTACTGGGCATGGTCATATTTTTCAAGTTGGTCCATAAGGTACAAAAACATGTAACAGGGGACACCTGAGTGGCTCAGTCAATTAAGCGTCCCACTCTTGGTTTGGGCTCAGGTCATGATCTCACAGTTTGTGAGCTCGAGCCCTGTGTCTGCCCCTGTGCTGACAGCATGGAGACTGCTTTGGATTCTCTCTCTCCCTCTCTCTGCCCCTCCCCCACTTGGGTTTTCTCTCTCTCTTTCACTTTCAAAAATAAATAACCATTAAAAACCCCGCATGGCAGGAGTGTGACAGACCTAAGCTAGGATACAGCATTGAAAACAGTGATATTTATTTGAGGCACATCAGGGACACAATTGTTGTTTCTCATTGAGGCCATGTACTGTAGATGGGATCACTGGATGGGTCATGTCCAAAGCAGTGTGATGAGCAGAAGAGGTGGAGGGGAAGAGACTTCTTTGGTTGTTACCACCCCTGCTCCTCCATCAAAACAGCCTCCAGCAACATCCACAGGGCCTGTAGGTCATGTTGCAGCTGCCTGTGGCTGATGAAAGCAGACAAGCCACTTAGAATCTGTCCTTAAAATTGGACTCACACCGAGGCACCTGGGTGGCTCAGTCGATTAAGCATCTGATTTTGGCTCAGGTCATGATCTCACAGTTCATAGGTTGGAATCCTGTCGTCAGGCTCTGTGCTGACAGCTCAGAGCCTGGAGCCTGCATTGGATTCTGGGTCTCCCTCTCTCTCTGCCCCTCCCCCACTCACACTCTCTCTCAAAAATAAATAAACATTAAGAAAAAAAAAAAGTATTGGACTCACACCGGGGTGCCTGGGTGGCTCAGTTGGGTAAGCATCTGATATTGACTCAGGTCATGATCTCACAGTTCATGAGTTCGAGCCCCACGTTGACTCTATGCTGACAGCTCCGAACCTGGAGACTGCTTCAGATTCTGTATCTCCCTCTCCCTCTGCCCCTACCCAGCTCGTGCTCTCTCTCTCTCAAAAACGAATCAACATTTTAAAACATCTTTAAAAAAGAAAGAATTGTACTCATACCAACCCAGATCTCACAGTAAGGAGCTATGTCATATTAATGAGAATGTTTTGTGGTTGCTGAGGCTCCCAGAGTTCTTAACATGTTCTGAGGCTTTATGAAACCATTACTTGGCTCTGTCAGGTATCACAATACTTTTGTAATAATTACCTTGCAGCCCATATTGATAGATTGTCACATCTTCTTAGAAAATATGTTACAAGAGTGAGAGATGATTCAAACTCCTCAAATGTATGGAAGGCCTCCATGGCCCATCATCACAGGTGATCATTGTGATTGTTTGGGTCCCTTTGATTGGAAATTAAATCCTAAAGAGTGATCATAGTGGAGGCACCTGGGTGGCTCAGTTGGTTAAGCTGACAGCTCAGAGCCTGGAGCCTACTTTGGACCCTGTGTCTCCCTCTCTCTGCCCCTCCCCTGCGTGTGTTCTGTCTCTCTCTTTCTCTCAAAAATAAATAAACATTAAAAAAAATTGTGAGGGGCGCCTGGGTGGCTCAGTCAGTTAAGCATCCGACTTCAGCTCCGGTCATGATCTCGTGGCTCATGGGTTCGATCCTTGCATCAGGCTCTGTGCTGACAGAGACATTCTGTGTCTCCATTCTCTCTGTCCCTCATGCTCATGCTCTGTCTCTCTCTGTTTCTCAAAAGTAAATAAGCATTAAAAAAATTAACAAAAAATAGTGATCATGGTGATTGGTCCAGGGGAGGGTAGGCTTCCTGAAGTTCGAAATCCAATATGGCCACTCAAAAAGATGCATATGAGGCAATCAGATTCTTTATAATTTGCTATCAGCTAGGTGAGCTGTACTGACCTATTGTATATACACTTTAGGCACCTGAGTTTCTAACTCTGTTCCTTACATGAGCAGCTCTAATTTTGGCTCTACTATCCAGAATTTCTTATGATAGTCTCTAGGAAATGTCCTACAAACTGATCTCCTATTGAGGTTTTCCCAGAAAGAGAAAGAGAACTGTGTGATCCCGTGTATCAGTGCCCCCTCATTCATTCAATAATCCAAAAAGCAATAAGTATTGATCGGACATCTATTGTACACCAGACACTATGATAGGCATGTGGATACAATGATGAGAAACAATGTAAACACAGCTCCTACCTGCAGGGAGCTGAGGATCCAGGGGAAGAGAGCACTATTATTCCAATGAGCACACACTGAAAAGGTGATATGAAAACTAGAGAAGTGCTTTTGGAAATACACAGGGTGCCAGGAGAGCTTGTAACCTAGTCTCAGCATATTCGGAAACTTTCTCTGAAGAGAGGACATTGAAATTGATATCTGAAAGGTGAACAGGAGTGGCCTGAGACCACATTTCAGAGGGAAGGAATTGCATGTGCCAAGGCCAGGGCCACCTCCTAGCCCTCACCTTCACAAAGAAGACCGTGGAACCTTCCCGACCTGCTCTGAGAGCCCTCCTGGGTCTTCACGGACCTCTGTTCCTCCTGCCTTTCCAGGGTCCTCCCCCAGCCCCTTTCTCTGCAAGGCACAGAGAATACACCTTGCCTTGCAGAAAACACCTTCATATTTTCTGGGGAAAGGGCCTCGCCTCCCCAACTTCTCATTCCCCGGGCTCTTGCCACTGTAGCCCGCCCCACATCGTCCACGAACATCACTCTCTTTTATCCAGAGGAAGAGATGAGGGAAGAGTCAAGAAGGAGTGGGGTGCCATGGGAGCAGGAAACTTTATGAATACGCAGGCGGATGCAGAGTGGGACAGGTGAGGCTCTATGTGTCCCAAGGAATTCCTCAAGAGGAGGGACTCAAGGTCAGGGCGTTGACGTTGGGGGTGTAAGGACTGCCAAGTGGCAAGCTAGCGATGTCCCATGTCTCGGTTGGAGTGCTCGTTCTACGGGTTTGTAGTACATCTGTGAGCATCTCAGTGACGTGTGCGGGACACAGACTGTGCGTTCTAGGGTTACAAATAAAATCTCTTTAGTGTTGATACAATGAAGCGCCGAAATAGGAAAACCAAAGATGAATAAAAGATTCAGGAGACTAACAGAATACACTGTCACAGTGGCAGAGGTTTGAAGTAGTAATAACTTTATTGGAACACATGTAAACATAGGGATCCGTAAGGAAGGAGACACGTGACTTTCATTCCAGCGTGAGAAACCCTGCAAGGTCCCTCACACATCCGGGCTGCTCATTGGTCTCACAAGACCTGTTGGAGATACCTTCTAGGTGTTCGTCCTGAAGAAACCCAATCTCCAGTAACCCCACCCCCCCCCAAAAAAAAACAAGTGTGTTTTTTTGGAGTGGCGGTCACAACAGGTACACACACACACACACACGCGCGCGCGCGCGCGCGCGTATACATGAGGCGTTTTATTTTTGAAATAAAACAGGAAAACACCTAGGGATGAGAAGGCACCAATCCCGTCCCTCACTCCAGCGATCTGAGCCACCAGAGGAAAAGAAGGGTTTTGCTCCGAAGGCTCCCGTTCGCGGGCTGTCTTCTGGAAACCTGGCCGCGCCCCTGAGCTGGCACCGGGTGGGAGCCGAGCTGTGGTCCCACCTAAACCCGATTCGCGGACCGGCGCGTCTGGGCCAGGCTGGGCCCGAGCTCGTCGCGGCGGTGCGCGCCGTGCGGCCGGCCGCGGACGCCTGCCCCGAAGTGGGGCGCGCCGATCCGACCGGCTGGGACAGAGGGGAACCCTGATCGCCACCTCCCCCCACCCCCCCAGATCGGGCCCCCTACGGCCGGGCGCCGCGGGCGCCGAGGGCGGCGGGAGGCTGGCCGGCGGGCGCGGGCTGCTGGGCGAGCAGGGCGTGGAGCAGGGAGGCCGCCCAGTGCAGGGTCGCGCCCGCGTGCGCCAGCTGCCAGGAGAGCCAGGCGCGCTGCGAGGCCGAGGGCTGCGTGCGGCGGGTGGGCACAGGCAGGAAGGCGCCCCCTGGAGCCCGCAGCTCGTCCAGGCCCACCGCCAGCGCGCCCACCCGGTCAAAGAGCCTGCCGGTGACCACCTCCAGGGGCTCGCGCGCCTCCGGCCACAGGTGGCAGCGGCGGCGCTTTGGGGAGGCGGGCCGGGCCTCGCGGCCGTCCCGGCACCGTCCGCGGTGCGTGGTCCTCACGGGCGATCTGCGCCGGGTCCTCCGGCCCTTGTGGCGCCACGGAGAGTGGGCGGCACCTGCGCGGGAGAGCAAAGGAGAGCGGTTTCGGCGAGTGCCCAGGCCCGTGGGGATCGCTTGCCAAGGTCTCCGCCGCCCCTTCCGGGTCTGGACTACCCCGCCCCCACTGGCCACCCCACCCACTGTGCCCCAGCACCCCTGACTCTGGCGGCCCCTTCCAGGATCTGGTGGGAACCGGCGCCAAGGCTTGCACGCCTTCCCCCCAGCCCTGGAGCGCTCTAGGAGCATCTCACCCTGGCGGTGTCTGTCTCCTCCCCCGGGGGTACCCGGCTTGCCACTCAGCCCCCACCCAACTCACTACGTCTCGTCAGCTCTGCAGAGGGCCAGCCCAGAAACCTACCTCTTGTGCCATGACCTCTTGGTCCTTCTGCAGGGCAGTCAGACCGGTGGTCTCTTCCCCGTTGGGCCGGAGACGGTCCTCCCCTTCCCTTCTCCTGGCAGCGTCCATTTTCTCTGGAGCTATCGTCAAGGCAGCCATCGGGGCTTCTCCCTCGCTTGTGCCCGGAGCCCTTGGTCTCCTGGCTCTGCCTGGTGATCGCTGCGAGTGGAGAGGAGAGGAATGAGTGGTCTGTGGCCTAACTCTGGACTCTGGGGTTCAATGGATTAGAGGAGGTTCCAAGTCTGACCCTGGTCGCTATTAGCCTCACCCCCACAGGCCGTTCTCCTCCAGCTGCCCACAGCCAGCTCTCCAGGGCCCAGCCTTTTCTGTCACTGTCTATGTGCCCCAGCCGCCTGGTACGCATACTCCAGCAAATGGTCCCTCAAGTTGGCAGAGCCCATGACCACAAGGAATCTGACCTTGGTCTTGGGTTTCTCTCGCCACTTTCAGCATTGTAACCATCAAAGGTAAAATCTTCCTGGGTGTGAAAATCAATGAGGGGAAGCTCATTTAAAATCCAGTTGCGGGGGGGGGCGGGGGGTGGGTGGGGGTGGGTGGGGGGGTGGGGTTGGTGGGAGGGGTGGGGGGGTGGGAGGCTCGATGGGTTAAGGGTCCCACTTCAGCTGGGCTCAGACCCTGGTCTCAGGGTCCTTGGGTTCAAGGCCCGTGTCAGGCTCTGTGCTGGCAGCTCGGAACCCGGATCCTACTTTGGATTCTGTGTCTCCCTCTCTCTCTGCCCCTCTCCCTCCCCGCTCTCAAAAAAAAATTTTTTTCTGTAAGTAAATAAAATCCAGTCGGGAGGCCAGAAGGGGTTGTTCTCACACCACAGCACTGTCGCCAAGTACAGAATCACCAAATACAAACCCCAAGAGGAAGGAAGAGAAGAGACATGCATCGCTTCTCCTGCAGGACTGGATTAGCCCGGCAACTCAGCCGATGAAAAGCTATTGTGCCATAGCTTTCACGTTCAGAATTGCAATACCCTGAGATTCCCCGATAAACCCATTTTTTGCTGGCACAAAAGGTGACTTTTACCTGTAAGGTCAACAGGGGCCTGCTGCTTTGCCCATCGCCGCCCAATCTCTTGTGCCTCCCAAACCCTCACAGCCATCAGGCCAAAGCCACCCTCCCACAAGAGAAGCTGGAACCCTACCTCCTGTGCTCTTCCAGTCCTCTCTGGCCTCCACGATTCCATTCTTTCTCTGTCTTTCATAGGAATGTGGATCTTCTCCTCTCTCTTCAGAGGATGGGCTTGCCTGGGAGTAACTCCCTTTGTAATTTCTGCGGGAGCAGCCCTGTCTCCTCGGGTGCTCCTGGCCAGGCCTCCCTCCACTCACAGCCGACTCCATTTCATCCAAGTCTCCTACCTGAGCCACACATCTGGACGCCCAAAGACTGCAGGGGGCAATGGCCAGGCGGGCAGAGGGCACGGTTTTATATGAAGTCCCCAGGGGCCCATGGCCCCTCCTCCGAGGGCCTGCTGGGAGCAGGACCGGACCACACCCAAGGCAGGGGAAGCTATGGGTTGGATTAGGTCCTCTATGGGCTCTCAGTCCTTAAACTCTTCAGCTGGCAGCTTCTGAGCATTCTTCTTGCAGACGTTGGCAAAACCAGTTGGTTCTGTGCTGCATGTTGATTTCAAAGAAAGTACAACATTTTGTTGTTTGTTTTGAGTTGGGGTTTTCATATTTAATAGTTCTACATGAAATCAGTGTTATAAAACTATGTTAGACTTAGGTACACAAAATATAACAAATATATATGTAATTAAGTTTCTAATATATATTTGGTTATATTTCACATATATATTATTTATTTGGTGGAGAGTACAATTCTTCCATTTTGAATCACCCATAGAGGACCTAATCCAACCCATAGCTTCCCCTGCCTTGGGTGTGGTCCGGTCCTGCTCCCAGCAGGCCCTCGGAGGAGGGGCCATGGGCCCCTGGGGACTTCATATAAAACCGTGCCCTCTGCCCGCCTGGCCATTGCCCCCTGCAGTCTTTGGGCGTCCAGATGTGTGGCTCAGGTAGGAGACTTGGATGAAATGGAGTCGGCTGTGAGTGGAGGGAGGCCTGGCCAGGAGCACCCGAGGAGACAGGGCTGCTCCCGCAGAAATTACAAAGGGAGTTACTCCCAGGCAAGCCCATCCTCTGAAGAGAGAGGAGAAGATCCACATTCCTATGAAAGACAGAGAAAGAATGGAATCGTGGAGGCCAGAGAGGACTGGAAGAGCACAGGAGGTAGGGTTCCAGCTTCTCTTGTGGGAGGGTGGCTTTGGCCTGATGGCTGTGAGGGTTTGGGAGGCACAAGAGATTGGGCGGCGATGGGCAAAGCAGCAGGCCCCTGTTGACCTTACAGGTAAAAGTCACCTTTTGTGCCAGCAAAAAATGGGTTTATCGGGGAATCTCAGGGTATTGCAATTCTGAACGTGAAAGCTATGGCACAATAGCTTTTCATCGGCTGAGTTGCCGGGCTAATCCAGTCCTGCAGGAGAAGCGATGCATGTCTCTTCTCCTCCTTCCTCTTGGGGTTTGTATTTGGTGATTCTGTACTTGGCGACAGTGCTGTGGTGTGAGAACAACCCCTTCTGGCCTCCCGACTGGATTTTATTTACTTACAGAAAAAAATTTTTTTTTGAGAGCGGGGAGGGAGAGGGGCAGAGAGAGAGGGAGACACAGAATCCAAAGTAGGATCCGGGTTCCGAGCTGCCAGCACAGAGCCTGACACGGGCCTTGAACCCAAGGACCCTGAGACCAGGGTCTGAGCCCAGCTGAAGTGGGACCCTTAACCCATCGAGCCTCCCACCCCCCCACCCCTCCCACCAACCCCACCCCCCCACCCACCCCCACCCACCCCCCGCCCCCCCCCGCAACTGGATTTTAAATGAGCTTCCCCTCATTGATTTTCACACCCAGGAAGATTTTACCTTTGATGGTTACAATGCTGAAAGTGGCGAGAGAAACCCAAGACCAAGGTCAGATTCCTTGTGGTCATGGGCTCTGCCAACTTGAGGGACCATTTGCTGGAGTATGCGTACCAGGCGGCTGGGGCACATAGACAGTGACAGAAAAGGCTGGGCCCTGGAGAGCTGGCTGTGGGCAGCTGGAGGAGAACGGCCTGTGGGGGTGAGGCTAATAGCGACCAGGGTCAGACTTGGAACCTCCTCTAATCCATTGAACCCCAGAGTCCAGAGTTAGGCCACAGACCACTCATTCCTCTCCTCTCCACTCGCAGCGATCACCAGGCAGAGCCAGGAGACCAAGGGCTCCGGGCACAAGCGAGGGAGAAGCCCCGATGGCTGCCTTGACGATAGCTCCAGAGAAAATGGACGCTGCCAGGAGAAGGGAAGGGGAGGACCGTCTCCGGCCCAACGGGGAAGAGACCACCGGTCTGACTGCCCTGCAGAAGGACCAAGAGGTCATGGCACAAGAGGTAGGTTTCTGGGCTGGCCCTCTGCAGAGCTGACGAGACGTAGTGAGTTGGGTGGGGGCTGAGTGGCAAGCCGGGTACCCCCGGGGGAGGAGACAGACACCGCCAGGGTGAGATGCTCCTAGAGCGCTCCAGGGCTGGGGGGAAGGCGTGCAAGCCTTGGCGCCGGTTCCCACCAGATCCTGGAAGGGGCCGCCAGAGTCAGGGGTGCTGGGGCACAGTGGGTGGGGTGGCCAGTGGGGGCGGGGTAGTCCAGACCCGGAAGGGGCGGCGGAGACCTTGGCAAGCGATCCCCACGGGCCTGGGCACTCGCCGAAACCGCTCTCCTTTGCTCTCCCGCGCAGGTGCCGCCCACTCTCCGTGGCGCCACAAGGGCCGGAGGACCCGGCGCAGATCGCCCGTGAGGACCACGCACCGCGGACGGTGCCGGGACGGCCGCGAGGCCCGGCCCGCCTCCCCAAAGCGCCGCCGCTGCCACCTGTGGCCGGAGGCGCGCGAGCCCCTGGAGGTGGTCACCGGCAGGCTCTTTGACCGGGTGGGCGCGCTGGCGGTGGGCCTGGACGAGCTGCGGGCTCCAGGGGGCGCCTTCCTGCCTGTGCCCACCCGCCGCACGCAGCCCTCGGCCTCGCAGCGCGCCTGGCTCTCCTGGCAGCTGGCGCACGCGGGCGCGACCCTGCACTGGGCGGCCTCCCTGCTCCACGCCCTGCTCGCCCAGCAGCCCGCGCCCGCCGGCCAGCCTCCCGCCGCCCTCGGCGCCCGCGGCGCCCGGCCGTAGGGGGCCCGATCTGGGGGGGTGGGGGGAGGTGGCGATCAGGGTTCCCCTCTGTCCCAGCCGGTCGGATCGGCGCGCCCCACTTCGGGGCAGGCGTCCGCGGCCGGCCGCACGGCGCGCACCGCCGCGACGAGCTCGGGCCCAGCCTGGCCCAGACGCGCCGGTCCGCGAATCGGGTTTAGGTGGGACCACAGCTCGGCTCCCACCCGGTGCCAGCTCAGGGGCGCGGCCAGGTTTCCAGAAGACAGCCCGCGAACGGGAGCCTTCGGAGCAAAACCCTTCTTTTCCTCTGGTGGCTCAGATCGCTGGAGTGAGGGACGGGATTGGTGCCTTCTCATCCCTAGGTGTTTTCCTGTTTTATTTCAAAAATAAAACGCCTCATGTATACGCGCGCGCGCGCGCGCGCGTGTGTGTGTGTGTGTGTACCTGTTGTGACCGCCACTCCAAAAAAACACACTTGTTTTTTTTTGGGGGGGGGTGGGGTTACTGGAGATTGGGTTTCTTCAGGACGAACACCTAGAAGGTATCTCCAACAGGTCTTGTGAGACCAATGAGCAGCCCGGATGTGTGAGGGACCTTGCAGGGTTTCTCACGCTGGAATGAAAGTCACGTGTCTCCTTCCTTACGGATCCCTATGTTTACATGTGTTCCAATAAAGTTATTACTACTTCAAACCTCTGCCACTGTGACAGTGTATTCTGTTAGTCTCCTGAATCTTTTATTCATCTTTGGTTTTCCTATTTCGGCGCTTCATTGTATCAACACTAAAGAGATTTTATTTGTAACCCTAGAACGCACAGTCTGTGTCCCGCACACGTCACTGAGATGCTCACAGATGTACTACAAACCCGTAGAACGAGCACTCCAACCGAGACATGGGACATCGCTAGCTTGCCACTTGGCAGTCCTTACACCCCCAACGTCAACGCCCTGACCTTGAGTCCCTCCTCTTGAGGAATTCCTTGGGACACATAGAGCCTCACCTGTCCCACTCTGCATCCGCCTGCGTATTCATAAAGTTTCCTGCTCCCATGGCACCCCACTCCTTCTTGACTCTTCCCTCATCTCTTCCTCTGGATAAAAGAGAGTGATGTTCGTGGACGATGTGGGGCGGGCTACAGTGGCAAGAGCCCGGGGAATGAGAAGTTGGGGAGGCGAGGCCCTTTCCCCAGAAAATATGAAGGTGTTTTCTGCAAGGCAAGGTGTATTCTCTGTGCCTTGCAGAGAAAGGGGCTGGGGGAGGACCCTGGAAAGGCAGGAGGAACAGAGGTCCGTGAAGACCCAGGAGGGCTCTCAGAGCAGGTCGGGAAGGTTCCACGGTCTTCTTTGTGAAGGTGAGGGCTAGGAGGTGGCCCTGGCCTTGGCACATGCAATTCCTTCCCTCTGAAATGTGGTCTCAGGCCACTCCTGTTCACCTTTCAGATATCAATTTCAATGTCCTCTCTTCAGAGAAAGTTTCCGAATATGCTGAGACTAGGTTACAAGCTCTCCTGGCACCCTGTGTATTTCCAAAAGCACTTCTCTAGTTTTCATATCGCCTTTTCAGTGTGTGCTCATTGGAATAATAGTGCTCTCTTCCCCTGGATCCTCAGCTCCCTGCAGATAGTAGCTGTGTTTACATTGTTTCTCATCATTGTATCCACATGCCTATCATAGTGTCTGGTGTACAATAGATGTCCGATCAATACTTATTGCTTTTTGGATTATTGAATGAATGAGGAGGCACTGATACACGGGATCACACAGTTCTCTTTCCTTTTCTGGGAAAACCTTAATAGGGTTTGTAGGACATTTCCTAGAGACTATCGTAAGAAATTCTACATAGTTAACAAGTAACATACAGGCTAATTTAGGAGACAGAGTTAGAAACTCAGGTACCTAAAATATATATATCCAGTAAGGTCAGGTGATAGCAAAGGAAATAATAGAGTTGATCCGAAGCAGAGACACTTTTCCAGGGGTCTCTTTGATATTATGACTTTTTTACTCACTTGAAAATGTCTTACCATGTACAGAAACTCTCATGTAAATAGCAATCCACAATTGATCCTTATTGTATTTACAGAATTAAATTAATTGTAAGATGTTCTCTTTTCCTATTTGTCCTGAATTAGAAAATGGACTCACTCTGCCATGTGGAGAAATGATGGAACTTTTTTTCTAAATTGAAGAGTTTCTGGTCACCATCCTCTTCCCACCAAGTGACTTTACTACCTCATTTTGTCTTTGCCATTCTCTCTTCCTTGCTCTCCCTCCTCTTCAGTGCAGCGAATATCCTTATCCTGTTTCTCCTATCTTTTCCACCCATTTCTTTCTCTCAATACCGTGCTCCCCAAAGGGTATCTGAGGAATACTGGTCATTTACTAGAATTAGGGGGGCTTGGAGAACTGTTCCAATTTAGAACAGCATTACCGTGTATAGATTTGTTGGAATTTGTTTCAATATGTTAAGGAATACTATGTTATAAGCCCACAGAAACTGGCCTGGCTTTCTTCTTTCTGAATTAGTTGTAAGCAGAATGAAAGAGCTATTTTTTTTTAAGTTTTTTTTTTTTTTAATGTTTATTTTTGAGAGAGAGAGAGAAACAGAGTGTGAGCAGAGGAGGTGCAGAAAGAGAGGGAAACAGAATCCAAAGCAGGCTCCAGGGTCTGAGCTGTCAGCACAGAGCTGGACAATGGACTGGAACTCACAAACCCTGAGATCATGACCTGAGCTGAAGTCAAACACTTAACCGACTGAGCCACCCAGACGCTAGAGAGCTATTTTTTTAATGTAAATATTGGAACACTGGGACTGTAACATCAGATCAATTTAAGTAAGGACTGTATTTGAGGAGCATGGGAAGGAACTGCTCACACCCAGGGTACAAGGACAGAAAAATGCTCAGTCTGGAACACAGGGAAGAGGGCTGTGTCCCTTTTTTTTTTTTTTTTTAACATTTATTTTAAGTTTTGAAAGACAGAGAGAGACAGAGTGTGAGTGGGAGAGAGGCAGAGAGAGAGGAAGTCACAAATTCCAAAGCAGGCTCCAGGCTCTGAGCTGTCAGCACAGAACCCGATACAGGGCTTGAACTCCCAAACTGTGAGATGATGACCTTAGCTGCAGTCGGATACTTAACCAACTGAGCCACCCAGGCACCCCCACCTTCACTTTTCACTGAGTCTTTGCTGCATAAGAAATGATCAGGGGCACCTGGGTGGCTCAGTCGGTTGGGCGTCGGGCTTTGGCTCAGGTCATGATCTCTTGGTTCATGTGATTCATGAGTTCGAGCCCCACTTTGGGCTCTGTGCTGACAGCCTAGAGTCTGGAGCCTGCTTTGGATTCTGTGTCTCCCTCCTCTCTGTCCCTCCCCCACTCACACTCTGTCTCTGTCTCTCTCAAAAATAACACAAATTTATTATCTCAGTGTTGCAGTAGGTCAGAAGTCTGATGGTGGCATGGCTGGATTCCCCACACGAGGTCACACAAAGCTCAATTCAAGCTGCTGGCTGAGTTGTGTACTAAAGAGTCCACTAGAGAAAGATATGCTTGTTAGCTCCCTCAGAATGTTAGTAGAAATCATTTCCTTGCTGTTGAGGACTGAGGTCCTGTTGTCTTGCTCGTTTTAGACCAAAAACCACTCTCAGCTCTGAGAGGCTGATTTCAGGTTCTTGCTGTGTGGCCCCTCCGCAGGCCTGTTCCTATTTGTAATTTCTGACTTCAGGAAGGGTCCAGTCTCTTTCAGGGGCTCACCTGATTAGGTCAGGTCCACCCAGAATCATCTCCACTTTTTTATGAACTCAAAATCAACTCATTTGGGATCTTATATGGGTATGAGATCACAAGTTCCTGAAAGAGAGGGGATCTCTTAAAGGTGTGATAACAGGGGCAGAGATAATGGGGGCCATATTAGAATTCTGCCTATCACAATATTTACAACAGACTTTGCTAGGCTCTAGAATTGATGCCACAAGACTAGGGAAAGCATTGTTGGCATAGTTGGAAAATAAATGAGAAACACACCACTGTGATTTGTGGAACAACAACAACAAATTATTGTTAGAAAAACTTTTTCAATAATAGGATGGGGAGACTAGGCAGAAAACTGTCCTGAAATTAGGTGGCCTAAGGAGTCTCAAGAGCTCAGGGAAGGTGCACTGAGAATTGTATTCAGACTAAAGATTGAGCCCTCGAGGGGAACGGATGCAGCCACTGCTGAGGGATAACTAATTGTTCACTCATCTAAATGCAAGGTGCGAAACAGGGTGTGTTTGACTCTGGAAAAAGCAACCACGTATTTGGGATAACTTCACAAGTCCGCTGCCCCATTGTAAATTCCATCAGGGCGAACAAAGGCTGTTTCCATCTGGGTCTCCACTCTTTCCCCATTACCTAGCATAGCACAGCAACTTAGCCGGCACAAAGTAAAAGCTCAACACATAATTGTTAAATGAACGGCGTCGGTACACCAAATAGCTCATTGAGAAATTATTTCTGCTCCAATTGCTTGATTATTTGGCTTCAGCTGACCTCACTGAGGAGTGATGTGTTCATTGAACCTGCTGCTTCATTTTTTTCCCCTCATTGTTCTTATACCGTAAAGGTAAAGACGTGTATTTGGACGATTAGTGCTCTTTCCCTATGAAACAATGGTGTCTGAGCGATCGGGCCTTTTCTCCTTCCTCCTCAGTCTCTCTTACTATCCTGGCTGTCTGGATTCCGCGCTGGGCCTCGTGATTGCGGGGTTCCCGGCAACTGGCTGCAGGGACGGATTCAGAAAGGCGACTCCGAATTCTGCATTTGCGTGGCCGAGCCTCCGGACGCCGGGGCTGGGGTGTCGAGCGCCGCGAGGCACCGTGCAGTGGGTCCCGGAGCACGCCTCCTGCCCCCTCGCATCTCAGCTCTCGGGACCCTCCGCGGCGTCCCGGGGCCCCCTGCCCGCGCGCGCGCCGGGAGCGCGGGGCCCCCGCTGTACGGCGGAGCCTCGGTCAAGATGGCCGCGCCCTCCCGCGATAGCCAGGGGCGCCGCCATCGCAGGCGCCGGGCTCGCTAAGGCCGCGCTTCGAGCAGCCGCCATGTCGGCCTCCGCCTGCGACCCGATCCTCACAAAGCAGGAGAGCGTGGGCCGGAGGAGGGGTGCGGGAACGGCCGAAGGGGCCGGGTGTGCCGCGGAGATGGCCGTGTCGGAGCCGGGGGGCAGCGCCGCGGTGAGCGCGATGGCGGGGCGGGGCGGCCGGGCGGTCCGCGGTGGGCTAGTTGGGGGTCCGTGATTGGAGGGTGGCCGCGGTCTCTGAGAGGAGCGATTTGGGAATTGGAGGCGAGGCTGGAGGGTCTTCTGGCGGGGGAGGGGTGGTCAGCGTGCTGGGGGAATCTGTGGCGCAGTGATGGGGGGCCTGCGCGGTCCGTGGGTGCCACAGTTTAAGGAAATCCGTGTTTCGAGGTATCTGCGATGACAGTGATTGCGGGGGGGCGGGGTGGGGGGGAAGGGTGGTCCGAAAGGCCATGGTTTGGAAGGCTGTGGGGATCAGAAATGGCTTCGTGGTGTGTCAGAGATTGGGGAGGTGTGTGGCAATGTGTGGCCTTTGGGAGTCTATTACGGTGCCTGTGGTAGTTGGAGACCGGACTGTCCCTGTCTGTGTGCAGAGGTCCTTTAGGAGTTTATTGAATAGTGAAAGGGAAGCGATGATGATGGTTTAGAATAGGGTCGTAGCAAGGGAATGAAAAATCAGATTCAGAATACATCTAGAGATGAGCCAGTAGGACTTCCTGATGAGCTGATACGAAACATGAGGGAAGAGAAGAATCAAGATTTTACATCTAGACTTTTGGCTTGAGGAACCGGATAAAGGGTGCTTCCTTTTTCTGCGAAAGGGTTGTGTTGAAGACGACCAGATTTGGTGGATATAAATGGGAGCCAGAGCGGCTGACAGTGGTTCTGCTTTGGCCACATCAAGACGCCCATTACATGCCCAAGTAGAGATGTTGCATAGTCATTAGATGCATGAATCTAGAATTAGGAGAGGTGTGAGCTGGAGAATTCATAATGAAAGACATCAAGCATAAAGATGGTGCTTGAAGCCATAAGATTGGATGAGGTCACCTGCAGAGAGGACGCAGATAGAGAAGAAAAGAGGGACCAAGGACAGAGCTCTGGGTCACTCATACATTTAGAGGTTTGGAAAAGAACAGAAAAAAAGGGAGAATGAGGAGTAGCCACTGAGATATGATGAAAATTGTAAATGTGGTGTCAAAGAAGCTTAAAGAAGAAAGCTTTTCAAGACCATGCGAGTCCGTTGTGTCATAAGCTCTTGTGAGTCCCAGACTTATCACTGCAGAGAATTTGACTTTGGCAAGATGTAGCTCAATGGTTATTTTGATTAAGAAGAGTTTTTTTTCGTGGAGCGATGAGGGCAAAATCCTGTTGGAATGAGTTGAAAGAATGGAGGTGATGAAATAGAGACAGAGTATAAACCAGGAGTTTTGCTGGTAAAAGGAGCAAATAAATTGGCATTGGATGGGACATGTGATTAAGAGACAGTTTTCATTGAATGAATGATATTAAGGCAACTTTGTATGTCAATAGGAACGATTCAGTAGAAAGGGAAAAATAGGTGGCACAAAAGAGAGAGGTTAATTGCAGGGGGTGAAATCCTCAAGAAAGCAGTTGAGGATAGGATCCAAAGCATAAGTGGAGAAACTGGCCTTCAGTGACAGAAGGGACACGTCTTCCGTTTCAACAGAAAGGAGACAGATTGATAGGGGTTTGGAAACAGATTGGTGGAACTGGTGGTAACAAGGCAAGGTAGTTCTTGTTCACTTACATTTATTTTGTCTTTGAAAGTGTAAGGCAGGGGCGCCTGGGTGGCGCAGTCGGTTGGGCGTCCGACTTCAGCCAGGTCACGATCTCGCGGTCCGTGAGTTCGAGCCCCGTCAGGCTCTGGGCTGATGGCTCGGAGCCTGGAGCCTGTTTCCGATTCTGTGTCTCCCTCTCTCTCTGCCCCTCCCCCGTTCATGCTCTGTCTCTCTCTGTCCCAAAAAAAAAAAAAAAAAAAAAAAACGTTGAAAAAAAAAATTAAAAAAAAAAAAAAAAGAAAGTGTAAGGCAGATTCATCAGCTGACAGTGGGAAAGGAGTAGGTGCTGCAGATTTCAGAGAGAAAGCGGAGAATGTTTGGAATAATCATCTTGGAAAGAGGAACAGGAAGCTCTCAGTATTGGGTGCCCATTTGAGATATGTGTCATAAATTTGAAGTGAGTCCAGTCAGCACAGTTGTTTGACTTTTTTCTTTTGGAATGTTTAACTGCAAGGTTGCAGGCAGAGATTAAGTTGGGTTTAAGTTTGAGGCTTTGCTAGGGAAGTACAGTGAAGAAGAAGAGGGGCAAGGAAGTGAAAGCTGTTTTCCGTGGAGTGTGTATGGTGTTAGAACTAAATCTAAACAGGACAGGTGAAAAGTAAGGCTGCATGGCAATGGAAGATTGTGAAAAAATGGTTAGGATCGATGGGTATGAGGGCCGAATGTATTTGGAGAAATATTGACATGGAAGGTACTAGAAGAAGTAAGCTGGCAGGACAGTGTTTTAAGTAGAGATTTTAGAGGTGCTGTAATGTATGTGGCAAGGGTCTAAAGAATGCCT
Organism: Panthera uncia; assembly: GCF_023721935.1. Taxonomy (NCBI): domain Eukaryota; kingdom Metazoa; phylum Chordata; class Mammalia; order Carnivora; family Felidae; genus Panthera; species Panthera uncia. The sequence goes on along the minus strand of NC_064807.1, from coordinate 71,063,243 downwards.
GGGCGACGAATCAGTGGCTGAGTTTGGGTAGAAGAAAAGATTGTTGGAGTCAGGAAAGAGAAAGGCCAGGGTGTGGAAGGGCTCTTCTGCATTGATGCAGTTAGTGGAGGAGCTGTAGGGAAGAGGAGGCTGGTGTTCAGGTTTGCAGTGAATGAGGCAGAATTACTGTGCGGAAGAGTTGACATAAGTGGCCCCTGACAGCTGTCCTTAGAAAAGCCTGCTTGCAAGGTTGACCTTTGGCTGACATCTGAGAACTTAGACTGCAGGAGGCTTTGCACCATTCCCAGAAATGATAAAAGTGGCTCCCCGTGCCTGAACTAAACTATGTAGGGGCGCCTGGGTGGCTCCATCGGTTAAGCGTCCGACTTCGGCTCAGGTCATGATCTCACAATCCATGAGTTTGAGCCCCGCGTCGGGCTCTGTGCTGACAGCTCTGAGCCTGGAGCCTGCTTCAGATTCTGTGTGTGTGTCTCTCTCTGCCCCTCCCCTCCTCCCGCCCACTGTCTCTTTCTGTCTCAAAAATAAATAAAACATTTAATAAACTAAACGATGTAAACAATGAGGTTTATGCTGAACTCCTGATTTCCTTCTGGGGATCCGGGACTTTTGTGTGTGCCAGGCAGAGGGTGCCCGTGAGCGCCACTGAGTCTCTACGGTGCTTCCCTGGGAAACACCATTTCACACGTGTTCTCACGATTTATTTCTGGAGGAATCATGTGTGTCCTGTGTGACTCCACTGGAAGAGGACTCTTGGATACTTGTGCCTGGCTTCCTCTAGACTTCACCCCATGCACCTTTTCCTTAGCTGTACTACATCGTAGCTCCGAGTACAACTATATGGTGAGGCTGTGAGTTCTTCTAGTTAATCGTTGAAATGGAGGGTTAATGGGTTGAAGTCTGGTGATACTCTAAACGTGATAGGGATTTTGAAGGATGAATGAAGAATAGTTGAAAGTTATCGTTGACCTCAACTTCAGGCCGTGAGGTACACGAGTCATGGTTGGGCCAAACCAAATAACCTCCAGCAGGGAGCCTTGTAAGGGAGCAGGATCCTCAGGAGAAGGTAGATTTCAGGCAAAGCAAGCAGGTGAAGGGAATGGCTAAAGAGATTGAAGGTATAGTGAAGTTGGCTGGTACTGATTCGGGTTTCTGTAAACGCCACTGTTGGTGGAGGTCTGTTGGCGTCAGTGATTGGGGACTGGTAGAGTCGGGATTTGGGGTTGCATCAGAGAAGAGACTGATGTGTTCTTTAGGTATCCATAGTTGAGAGACCTGTGGGATTTTGTGATTGGAGTGTGTGGGGGTGACTGGGGAGATTTGTTGCTGTTACTGATAGGGGACTTTGTTGGGATCAGTCTATCAGTGATTGAGAGGACAGTGACAGTCAATGATGGGACTTCTTAGATGTCCATGACTGGAGGTTTGTCAGGTGAGAGATTGGTGACATACACAGCTAATTGATTGGTGGTCTATGGAGGTAGGGAGTTATTTTTCAATGTGAAACAAATCTGTTCAAGCGTGTATTCATTAGTGGCAAACTTCTCCAGGAGCTGTGTCTCCTCCTCTCACCTGCCTAATAAGAGGAGATCTTAAACATGCTTTAATTTCTCCCCATCCCCCACCTTATATTCCTGTTTATTTTTCTTAAGTCACGCCTCTTTTTTTTTTTTAATTTTTTAACATTTATTTATTTCTGAGAGACAGAGCATGAGTGGGGGAGGGGCAGAGAGAGAGGGAGACACAGAATCCTAAGCAGGCTCCAAGCTCCGAGCTGTCAGCACAGAGCCTGATGAGGGGCTTGAACTCATGGACGGCGAGATCATGACCTGAGCCAAAGTCAGACACTTAACCGACTGAGCCACCCAGGTGCCCCTAAGTCACGACTCTTGATTTTAATGATTTTTGTAACAGTTGTACAAGAAGATTATCAAGTTACTTGGATGTAACTAGACATTTGACTGGTTTTATTATTCACAGCTCTTTCTTGTACATTATGTCCTTCCCAATCTTGAAATCTTTATTCTGATTCACTTTTCCTTCTTTTAAAAATCACTCCTTTTCTTCTCCTCCTCCTCCTTCCCTGTCCCTCTCCTTTTCTTTACTTCTAAAATATATACGTATTATATTTTCTGCATCCTTACATGCCTAAAATACATTACTTTTGCTTCCAAATATAGGTGATTTTTTTGCTGGTTCTAAAAATCAAGGATCTCAATTCTTCTACCTCATAAACACTATTCCACTGTTTTTTGTTATAGAAGAAAAGGTAAAGACTGATTCTGTTTGTTTTGGTAATTGTCTTTCTCTCTGATAATTGTATGACTTTTTTCACTCTTTATCCTCTTGAATAAACAAATTCACAAGTGGGACTGTTTTAGTCAGTTTGGGCTGCTACAACGAAGTACCATCAACTGAGTAGCTTATAAACAGCAGAAATTTACTGCTGTCAGTTCTGGAGGCGAGAAGTCCAAGATAGGGTGTGAGCCTGGTTGGGATCTGGTGAGACCATCTGCCAGGTTGCAGACTTCTTGTACCCTCACTTGGCAGAAGGAGCAGAGAGAGGAAGCAAGCTGTCTTGTGACTCTTATATGGGCATTAATCCTATTCATGGAGACTCCACCCTCATGAACTCATCCCATTCTAATTACTTCCTGCAGGCCCTATCTCCTAATACCATCACATTGGAGGGGAGGGTTTCAGCGTATGAATTTTGGGGGTACTCAAACATTCAGTCCATAATAGGGACATTTCTTAATATGATTTTTGCCTCTCAAAAAATGTATAATTAGGTAAAGAATTAGTATCCACTATAACATCATGATCAAATTGAATGGTTGAGCTAAGAACAAATCATTATTATCTTGTCCAAATCACTCACTAATGTGAATAACATTAGACTGAATAGAAGTATTGCTGTTACAGGGATCAGTAACATTCAAAGATGTGACTATGGCTTTTACCCAGAAGGAATGGGAGCAACTAGATCCTGCCCAGAGGAACCTGTATAAGGATGTGATGCTGGAGAACTACAGCAACCTTGCCTCAATGGGTAAGGACAGTTCTTTCATAATTCAAAATGTGTGCATGGTGATACCTTCTCTCTGAAGTTCTTGATAAATTTGGCCATGGTTATTATGAATCAAAGAGTTGTGATCCCTTTTGGGTACAACTCAAGATACTGTGTCCCTGTCTCCAAAATGGAAGGTCTCCTTGGAGAGGGTACATGGGCAGCCATTGTGAAATTTCAGAAGCCGTATATTCTTAATTCTTTCAAGGCTCTGAAGTCCAAATATTAGCGTTTGATTTCTGGGATGTTTGTTTTCCTAACACTCAATTTGTACCATTTCTCATGAGCAGGTTATCAAGCTCCCAAACCAGACATGATCTCCAAGTTGGAAAAAGGAGAAGAGCCACGGTTGGGGAAGGGCAAAAAACCTAGACAAGGTGGTCCCAGTGAAATAGCAAGACCCAAGCAAATAGGAACCAATGGAAGTAAGTTCCTAGTTTTTTGGTGGTAACTTTGCGATTCTTCAATGATTGATTGATTGATTGAATGATTGATGTTTATTTTTGAGAGGGAGTGAGCATGAGCAGGGAAGGGGCAGAGAGAGAGGGAGACAGAGGATCCGAAGCAGGCTCTGCTCTGACAGCAGAGGGCCTGATGCGGGGCTCGTGAACCGTGAGATCATGACCTGAGTCAAAGTCGGACGCTTAACCGACTGAGCCACCCAGCCAACCCAATGAATAATTTATTTTTAAAATCTTAAATATTTGAGACCTTTCTTTCTTAACCAGGAGTAGCAGTTGAAAAATATCCTCTCCTGGGGGAGGAGGAGTTCAAACTACAAAGATTCTCTAACCTTGGAGATTCTAATATCTCTTCTGTCTATGAACCTGTCTACGTGTGAGGTTCTCATCTGAGGTTCACTACAGTTGTAAGCCAGTCTTCACGTATGGGGGTTTGCTTACACCACTTGCATCAGTTAGCTTAGGCTAAGTTAGGCTCAATTAAGGAATGACCCCCAAATCTCAGTGGCTTCCAACAAGAAAGATTTGTTTCTTGCTTATGCTGTAGCCCTATTCCACATTATCCTTTGGACCTACGTCGAAAGAGCAGTCCCTATTTGGCAAATCCTGCTCTCATGTCACAAGGAAAGAAGAATGAGTAGAACCACTTGTTGACTTAAAACTACTGAATGGAAGTGGTAGATATCTCTTTCTGCTCACATTTTATTGGCTAATTGGTTAGAGCAGATCACCTGGCCACTCCTAAGCTCAGCAGGGTAGGAATGTACAGCCCTTCTCCAGGGAGGATTTAAGTGGCATGCAGGGGCCTGGGAGGTACAATCTTTCCACAGGGAACAGTAATACAGTATGCCACACCATTCATATTGTGGTAGGAAAAAGGTGACAACTAGAGTTCTGAACCTTTGATACCATACCTCAGATGCCTAACTGACCTTTCCATATATAGTCCGTCATCTTTCCTCATTTATGCTCTCCATTTGCTCAGCTTCCAGGAGGAGCAGTGACTCCTCTTAGCTGTTCTCAAAGTCCCATCACTGCTTACCTTGTTTAAAGCAGTGCTGTTTTTTATTATCTCCTTTTTTACTAATATCCTCAGTATATTTCCCTTCATCCAGTCAAATTCTGGGACTCCATGATACATTTCTCTCCTTATGTGTTCAAACCTTCTTGGGTCCATCCTCTTTCCAAATCTCTTGGCATGATGCTCCCTGCCTTTAATTACTTTCCACTTCCCTTCTTTCACTGTGAAAACGCTCCAGACCTGTGGTCTATAATGAATCATCATTTCCATTTGCTCCTTAACCTCTACAGTCAAATCCTACAGATTTTGTGTCTCTATGTAAATTTCTGGCTTTAAAGTAACCCCTGCTTACCTTCCAGCACATATTTTAATAGTTTCGATCAGCATGAAATTCTTGCCTACTTAGCTTAAATTATATACCACTTAAATCTGATCTTCTAAGTGCTTCTTTGCATTTATTTCACCAGATTCTCTTCTTTCCACTTGCTGAAGTATCCCTAAGCTTTTGTCTTCTGCTCTCTGTTCTTTTTTTTTTTTTCTATTGTATTTTCCTCAAAAGAATCATTTGTGCAAATACAAGCTACTTATTCTACATGGGTGACTTTCAAGAAAAATTTATCTTGTCCAGATAAATCTCCAGTTTCTTTGTGTTGCACTCATATTTTTACCTACTTTACAGGAAAGCTCATTCTCAGAGTGTCAGAAATGGAAAGCTTTATATTTCTTTCTAAATTAGAGCTTCCTTTCACCTTCCATATTTTTATCAGGGTCTACTTTGAAAATTTTTTTAACGTTTATTTTATTTTTGAGAGAGGGGAGGGGGGAAGGGGCAGGCAGAGAGCGAGCCACAGAATCTGAAGCAGGCTCCAGGCTCTGAGCTGTCAGCACAGAGCCTGACGTGGGGTTCGAACTCACGAACTGCAAGAACATGACCTGAGTGGAAGTCGGACCCTTAACCTACTGAGCCACCCAGGTGCCCCGGGTCTACTTTGATTTAAGGCCTGTCTACCATGGAGTTCCAGTGCATCTTTGCTCTCTGCCTTCTCTTTTTCTATCCTCTCCTCAGTTCCTGATTTGTTTGTTTGCTGTCTTCACTTCTCACGGACATCACCCAAATTAGCTTTACATTATCTCATGCCTAAATTGTTCTAATTCTTAGGCTGATTTGTTGAATTCATTTTTTAAGTAATTCATCTTAGGTGTTGCCACCAAATATTAAAATATTCACTTATTATTTACATCACTATAGTCCCCAACTTAGCAGAATGTTTACAGTATATTTTTAAGTGTCCTCTGAATTTTCCAACTCTCCACGAATTCTTGAAACCAGAAGGACTAGTCCTTCAAATGGCGAATGAAGGGACCTCATGGAGTTTTCGATCCATCCATTAGTGGCTCCCATTTTGGCTGTGTTTACTTTTCTCACTGTTACTTGGTGTTGCAACTAAAAAATAATACTGAATCATTTAATGCATCTTTGTCATTGCTATAGTGACTTTCTTCTCAGTTCAGTTTCCTATATAGTACTTGGAATTGCTTCAAGGAAAGACTGTTCTATTCCTTCCAATGATTTGCTGAGTCTATTGAGCTATATACTTCAGTCATTTTAGCTTAAAATTCAGGTGTTAGTTACTCTCTCAGATTCAGGATAAGCTTACAGTCTTTTTTTTTTTTTTTTTAATGTTTATTTATTTTTGAGAGAGAGAGAGAGAGAGACAGACAGACAGACAGAATTGGAAGCAGGCTCCAGGCTCTGAGCTGTCACCACAGAGCCCGACGCGGGGCTTAAACTCAATAGACCGCGAGTTTACGACCTGAGCCGAAGTTGGACGCTTAACCGACTGAACCACCCAGGCGCCCCAGGATAAGCTCACAATTGTAATCATATGCTCTATCAGACTCAACTCTCTTCATTATTACCCTATTATTATACCATTTCACTAGTTCAGATTCTATCTTTTCCCCTCATGGTAAATTTCTCTCATAGTGCTTTATATTTTTTCCTGCTGGCCAATCTTCATCATTATAAGAGGTTCTTATAATGTTACACCTCAAGGGGAAAGGTTTGAGTTTTGATCCCTTTCTTCCCAGAAGATTTGCCTCTATCCTCTCCAGAATCCTTGGACATTGGAAGAGGCCACCTTTGTCTTGCTCTTGTTCTACCCTTTCCCCCAAAATGCTTGTACCACTTAAAGTTTCCTAAAGGAAAAAGCAGCTGGCAACTCTACCTCTCCCTGTTATATCTATACCACTATATCTATACCTACAAAAATTGATTTTTTTACCCCATGGGAACTAATCTCTTCAAAGTCCTCCGTGAAAGTAATGGTGTTTCCTGGCTTATATCCAAATACTAAAACTCTTTTCTGTTTGATCCCGGTTTTCACTTTATCCATGTGTTGTTCCTTTATGACCAAGGCAGCTGTTCAGTTTCTTATATTCTTTGAGACTCTTACATCTGTTTCTCTCTTTGAGTCTGTTTAATTCCCATCCTAAAGCTTTTTCTGCTTTTCCACCCACATAACTGAAGAAAGCTGCCTCAAAATGGTAGTCCCAACTCTTAAGTTTTTGGATTTTTACACATGTCGTATCCATACCTAGCTAAAAGAGGTCTTTGAATTTCAATTCTAAATTCTTAGGAGAAAGAATAGTATTGGTCTAGTTTGGGCCCTATGTTTACCACTGTTCAATCAATTGTTTTCAACCAGAGTTTGGATCATAATGGTACAAACATAATTGCCCCCATGTGTCAGTGTGGGTGGTGGACTCAGAGAAGGAAAACACACACTGGGAAGGTATCTTAAAATGTGTAATTGTATAATGTGTGGAAGGAAGGACGTGAGCAATCACTTAAAGCTGGGAATAAGCTTAAAATTTATGATTAGTAATTAGTAGAGTGACCTGACAGAAACAAAGGTATGCTCCATAGCAAACTGTTGGAAAACAGATACATGTGTACATTGTAACTCTAAATGGTGTAAATCTCATTTCTATGAATTTTATCATGGTAAAAGCATCAGGGGACTCAGAAACTGTAGGGTTGTTTTTTGTTTGGTTGGTTTTTTAGTTTTTCGGGGGTTTTTTGGTTGTTTGTTTGTTTGTTTGTTTTAGTACAGGAATGTCGTTATTATATTGATCGTAGGTGGTAGCACTGGAACACCCTTTCCTGCTTATTCCCTTAGTCACCTATAAACTGTTCAGTATTTCTTGGTAGACTTCCCTTATTTTCTCTATTTTGGCTCTTTGGAGGGCAGTAACAAAAATTTACTCAGGCTAGCCTAAGTAAATCGAGGAATTTACTATAAGGACTTAGGTTTATCTCTTGTAACCTAAAGGTGGATATGTCATCCTGACCCTACCAGGGATTAGAACTAGGAACTGGAAAGCCATCCAGAATTGGGATTAGACAAATGGTCTCTTTGAGAACATGTGATCTCACATCTCTGCTTCTTTGTGGATGTATGCTTCATTCTTCATACTGATGAACTTTCTGTTTACACAGGGAAGATATGACTTTACTATTACTCGTTTTATATCATTGTATAAACCCAATGGAGACAAACTAGAGTCTAAATATTTAGGAGGAAGACTCATATTGGACACTTTGGCTTGAGCCAGATGTGTCTCCATTTGTGACCATAGAGAGCTGAATTAATGTAGTACAGGCTGTGGGAGCCAAATACTGTGAATGAATTGGCAGTTATCAAAGCTGGGAAGCTTGGGCTGTGGAGAAACCTCAAAAAATACCAACTACAATCACAAGCTCTTTTAACTTCATCTATTACCTAGTCACTGCTCCTTCAGTTTATCTTATCATCTATCCCAGGTTACAAGGTTATATTTGTAAACAGGCAAAATTTTTTCTAATTACTATTGTCAATTATCTTTTCTTGGATAAGCACTTGGAAGTGCTCTCTACAGCACTTTCCCCTCAAGTCCAAAAGCTTAGGGACATTTACACTTGATATTTCATTCACCTTGGGATATGAAGCTTGAATAAAGATTCAGCCCCACAATAGGGCATTTGTTTTATAAGTTGTAGTTCAAAATATGAGAGTGAAAAGATTCTTAAGAATGTCTCATTGAATTCCATTTTAGAAGAAGTCCAGCAAGATAACCACCAGCTAGGGAATCACCAGGAATCTCAAAACAAACTCCTCAGGGAAGTTGCATTTAAGAAAAAAAGTCTGACTAAGAAGAAAGGCCATGAATGTAGCTCACTGGGGGAAATAAATGTGAGTACAAAACATGTTCCTTCAAAAAGAAAGCTTAAATTTGATTCACATGGAAAGAGTTTGAAACAGAATTTAGACTTACTTGGTCATATAAGAAACTATGCAAAAAAGAAACCTAATGTAACTAAAGAGCACAAGAAATCTTTCAGCCATAGCTTACCTGATACAAAGAAAAACAAAAATCAAACTGGAAAGAAACAGAAATTATCCAACCATAGCTTATCTAATAAGCATGACAAAACTCAAACTGGCAAGAAACATGAGAAATTATCTCATCATAGCTCATCCCATACTAAATGCGACAAAATTCAAACTGGAAAGAAACATGAGAAATCATCCAGCCGTAGCTCATCTACTAAGTGTGACAAAACTCAAGCTAAAGCCAAACCCTATGAATGTAATCAATGTGGGAAGGTTCTCAGTCACAAGCAAGGACTCACTGACCATCAGAGAATTCATACTGGGGAGAAACCATATGAATGCGATGAATGTGGGATAGCCTTTAGCCAAAAGTCACACCTCGTTGTGCATCAGAGAACTCACACTGGAGAAAAGCCATATGAGTGTACTCAGTGTGGCAAAGCCCACAGTCATAAACATGCCCTCACTGACCATCTGAGAGTTCATACTGGGGAAAAGCCCTATAAATGTACTGATTGTGGGAAAACCTTTAGACACAGCTCAAACCTTATTCAACATGTAAGATCTCATACAGGTGAGAAGCCCTATGAATGTAAGGAATGTGGAAAATCCTTTAGGTATAACTCATCTCTTACAGAACATGTGAGGACTCATACAGGTGAAATACCATATGAATGTCATGAATGTGGAAAGGCTTTTAAGTATAGCTCATCCCTTACTAAACATATGAGAATTCATACAGGTGAGAAGCCCTTTGAATGTAATGAATGTGGGAAAGCTTTCAGCAAGAAGTCACACCTCATCATACATCAAAGAACTCATACTAAGGAGAAACCCTACAAATGTAATGAATGTGGAAAAGCATTTGGACATAGCTCATCTCTTACTTACCACACGAGAACTCATACAGGTGAAAGTCCTTTTGAATGTAACCAGTGTGGAAAGGCCTTCAAACAAATTGAAGGCCTTACTCAACATCAGAGAGTTCATACTGGGGAAAAACCCTATGAATGTAATGAATGTGGGAAAGCTTTTAGCCAAAAGTCACATCTCATTGTACATCAGAGGACTCATACTGGGGAGAAACCTTTTGAATGTAATGAATGTGGAAAAGCTTTCAATGTAAAGTCACAACTTGTTATACATCAGAGATCCCACACTGGAGAGAAACCCTATGAATGTAATGAATGTGGAAAAGCTTTCAAACAAAATGCATCCCTTACCAAACATGTGAAAACTCATTCAGAAGAAAAATCTCAGTGAAATTAATCTGGGAAAACCTTTTAACTAGAGGTTTTATTTAACCTTAGAAGAAGTCTGAATTTTAAGGATGTTAGAAAGCCTTTAATAAGAAGTCACACCTCGCTACATACGAGAGAATTTGAAAATGAATCTTACAGGGAAGCAATGGATGGAGAGTTTAAACTTGATACCAACCTTTTATAGAAAATACTGTTTTAAAAGTACTCAATTATTAATTATTTATGTGTTCAGACCAAAATATAAAGCTTTTAAAAATGTTAATAAGCTGAAAAATCAGAGCAGTAGAGAAGCAAATTACATATGCTAAATTCCTGAGTTGCTTGAGTTTTGTGTACTTAAGCACCACATATGAGAATTGAATTTGCATATCTGTTAATTTCCATGTATAAATGTTTGTGGCCACTGGTATGAACCTGATCTTTGATATTATCACCTCTCTCTTTCTTAATGTCTTTGTTAGCTTCTGCATCAGCTGCAAACTTCCTAAAGGTTATTTATGTAAAAAATATTAACAGAAAATTAAGAGAAAAAATGAAAGCAGCTGAGGATGCACAGGTGCTGGTGGGGAATGATGTCCAAGATACATCATTAAGTGAAAAAAGCAGATTGCTGAACTGTGTGTATAGTATGTTCCCACTTTTGTACAAAAGGGTGTGCATTTGCCTATCTCTGTGTGTGTATATATGTATGTGTGTATATATGTATACATATATTTGTATGTAAATAGACTTGGTTTGAAAAAATATATAAGAAACCTTATAGTGGTTTCTGTGAGCACAGGAGTACAGGAATGGGAGCTGGGACTGGAGGGAGACCTCCTTTTTATTATATCCTGTATACGAATTTTTGAACAATGTAAATGTATTATTTTCACAACTAAAGTCCTTTTAATATGCATACATCAACACTGATTAAAATTTTCACTGAGCCCACTCCATGCTGTTGTTTACAAAGTAAAAGTTTCTATGACTATTAGGAAGGGTGGTGAATCTGAGGATATGGCATTAAACTTGATATTGAATTCACAAAGACTTTTCCTATCAAACACACGTCCTTTTATTAAAATAATGAATTACAACTATAATTCTGTACTGTTTCTTCTATATGCCATTTTTTAAAACGACTGAAGATAAATTTTGATTTTAGGTGAATGAAAGTGCTTTTCTGAACAGTCACTCCGTTTTGTCTCATATTCAGAGCACGTATATACAAACACCTCAATCTGGGGTTTCAAATGTATTGTAACAAATGCCACTACTTCCTGTTCTTGCTCAATAGCAAACATTGCTAATGGGTCACCACACTCATTCTGAGTGAATCTAGACGTGGCCTCAGAATCATTCTTAAGCATGTATTCCAGGGGCACCTGGGTGGCTCAGTTGGTTAAGCGCCCAATTTCAGCTGAGGTCATGATCTCACAGTTTGTGGGTTTGAGCCCCACATCAGGCTCTGTGCTGACAGCTCAGAGCCTGGAGCCTGCTTCGGATTCTGTGTCTCCCTCTCTCTGTGCCCCTCCTCTGCTCATGCTGTGTCTCCCTCACTCTCAAAAATAAGTAAACATTAAAAAAAAAAAAAAAGCATGCATTCCAGAGGTTACTATGGATCAATTTGAGTTTGCACATGAGACCTATTTTCCACTGCATACTTATTTATTTTTTTAATTAAAAATAATATTTTTTATTAAAAATTTTTTTAACGTTTATTCATTTTTGAGAGACAGGGAGAGACAGAGCATGAGCGGGGAAGGGGCAGAGAGAGGGAGACACAGAATCTGAAACAGGCTCCAGGCTCTGAGCTGTCAGCACAGAGCCCGACACGGGGCTCAAACTCACAAACTGTGAGATCCTGACCTGAGCTGAAGTCGGACGCTCAACCGACTGAGCCACCCAGGCGCCCCTAAAAATAATTTTTTAATGTTTATTTGAGAGAGAGAGAGACAGAGCGCAAGCAGGGAAGGGGCAGAGAGAGAGGGAGACACAGAATCCAAAGCAGGCTCCAGGCTCTGAGCTATCAGCACAGAGCCTGCTGCAGGGCTTGAACTCACGAACTGTGAGATCCTGACCTGAAGTTGGACACTTAACCGACTGAGCCACCCAGGTGCCCCTATTATTATTATTTTTTATTCACGAGTCATAGATAAAAAACACAGCTGAATTGTATTAAAATTTAAGTTGTTACACTAAAAACAGTGACTTAAGCACAAAAATGGTTTCATAATATAAGATAATAATAATATTTGGCATGTATGTCACCTTTTACATTTTTACAGCACATTTACTACATTACCTCATTTGTTCTTCAGAAGAAACATACGGGTTAATAAGCAAGACTTTTTTAGTGGTCAGTTCTGCTCAATAAATATTTCATCTGGATACTAGGCTAGTATAATGATGGCCCCTCAGCGAATATGTGGTTAAGTGTCATCTTTGCAAATATTTCCCATTCAAATTCCTGCCTTCTTGATCTCCTCACTTCAGAGAATTAACAGATATAGGTATTGAGAATGAAATGTGTGTGTATATACACGTGTGTGTTGAAAAATCAACTCATGAATGTTATACCCTCATTTCTAAGTAACTTATTTACTTTCAGAGAAGGAAAATGCAATGTGAAAGCCATTTTCCATCAGTAATTTGTAACCAAGTGGAAGCCTGGCACCAAACACAGAATGAATCTTCACTTTCCAGAGCTGTGGAAAGTCTGTACTTTTTAGAAGGATAAAACAGTTGCATGTGATGACTAGGTCAAATTTCCCACACCTTGTGGAGAACCCATAATAGTACCATACCTGGGACAGTGAGGAATATAGGTATGTATGCCTGAGCAGTGGAAATAAGTGTTTGAAAGCCAACGAGTACGGTAAAAAAGGAATTAAATGTTAGCATCAATGACTGAAGAAAGGATGTCTAAAAAATTATTGGAGATGAAGAATGAAAGAAAATAGACATACAGAGGTGAGTTTAAATGATAGCATGTGTCAAAATTGACTGGAGGGCTTGTTAAAACACAGACATTAGAAATGGGCCCCATCCACAAAGTTTCTGACTCAGTAGGTCTGGGACAGTAGGGGGTGGGAGGCTGAGAATTTGCATTTTTAATAACTTCCCAGGAGATGCTGATGGTGCTGGTCTGGGGACCACACTTTGAGAAACACTGGTATAAATCATTGTTAAAATTTAAGAGTATTTGAAAATGTTTCTGAGACATTTCTTTAATATAAAGATAATGTTTATACACACAAATACATATGTTAGAAAATGCAAAATATCACTATCATTATGTGGATGGTGATTCAAGATTGTCAGTTTAAGAGTAAGTTTTATGTTTTTCTAAGTAATTTTTCTATTTTCATGAATTGATTTTATTTTATTGTAATGAGTTTTCATTACTGGTATGGCCAAGTAGATTCCTACTGATCCTGATCCTCCACAGATAACAGTTATAAACTCTGGAAAACCACACACACACACAACCAATGACCTGAAGGTACTGGAGAGTGAACAAAAGCAGATTATGGAAAAGAGTTGAAATTTGGAAGAAGGGAATGGTAAGTTAGATCACAGCTTTTATCCTGAGGATATGCTAAAGTTGGTGTGGCAGAGGTGGGTAATTTGATAGAAAACATTCAGTCTTTTGGAGATGAAAAAGTACAGGGCTGAGTTTCAGGGAAACCACAGCCACTGAAAAGTGAAAGGAAAATCCCAGAAAAGAAAGACTCAAAGAAGGAGCAACCCAAATTCTGTGAATAAACTCTGCCCAAATCCCTGTCTGATCTCTGAACCATGCATATTTGGCCCAGACTCCTAATGTTTCAACTAAAGACAAGAGAACTGAGCTTTTATTTGTGCTGCTGCCCCACAGAATTAGTTTGAAGTTTGAGTTCAACCATGCTAATTACTTGCTAAAACAAAAATGTTAACACTCTTCAGAGAAATATAACAGAATCCAAACTCTCCACAACTTATCATTCATGATATCTAGGATACAAGAAAAATTTACTTGACAGTTAAACAATTAGGAAAATGTGACCCTATTCAAGAAAAGAGACAACCAATCCAAAAGTTAGGATGAGCATATGAGGATATTAATATAAGTGTTATAATACTGCTTAGTGAAATAAAGATATGCTCACAATGAATACACATTTTTTAAGAACTAAGCAAATAAATAGAAACTGGAGAAAAACCAAAAGAAAACTCTAGAACTTAGAAGTACAATGTCTGAAATTTAAAATTCACTGGAGGGGTGTCTGAGTGGCTCAATTGGTTAAGCATCTGACTTTGGCTCAGGTCATGATCTTGTGGTTTGTGAGTTCGAGCCCCATCTCTGCTGTCAGCGTGGAGCCTGCTTCAGATCATCTGTCCCCCTCTATCTCTGCCCCTCCCCTACTTGCACACTCACTTTCTCTCAAAATTAAAACAAATATTTTTTTTTTTTAATTTTTTTTTTTCAACGTTTTTTAATTTATTTTTGGGACAGAGAGAGACAGAGCATGAACGGGGGAGGGGCAGAGAGAGAGGGAGACACAGAATCGGAAACAGGCTCCAGGCTCCGAGCCATCAGCCCAGAGCCTGACGCGGGGCTCGAACTCACGGACCGTGAGATCGTGACCTGGCTGAAGTCGGACGCTTAACCGACTGCGCCACCCAGGCGCCCCAAAACAAATATTTTTAAAAAGTTTTTTAATTCACTGGATAAGTTTACCAGCAGAATGTAAATGACAGGGAAGTCATTGAACTTGAAATAGGTCAGTAGAAAAAAAATGTTTTAATTTTAAAATTCATAATGGAGGGGTACCTGGGTAGCTCAGTCAGTTAAGCATCCAACTCTTGGTTTCAGCTTAGGTCATGATCTCACAGTTTTGTGAGTTCGAGCCCTGTGTGGAGCTATGCTCCGGCAGCACAGAGCCTGTTTGGGGTTCTTTCTCTGCTCTTTCTGCCCCTCCCCAACTTGTGCTGTCTCTGTCTCTCTCAAAATAAATAAACTTAAAAAAATGCATAATAGAAGTAGGAAGGGAGATGCAAAAGAAGAAAATCAAAGGAGACAAACAATAGAAATAATAACATAGTAGACCTAAACCCAATCTTAGCAATCATTACTTTAGAAGTTAGTTGACAAAACTCTCAAATTAAAAGGCAGAGATTTTCATAATGGATAAAAAGGCAAGACCCAGTTTTAGCTCTGCACAAGATCTATACTTTAAAAAGACACAGAGGGGCGCTGGGGTGGCTTAGTTGGTTAAGTGTCCAACTTTGCCTCAGGTCATGCTCTCGCAGTTCATGAGTTCAAGACCCGTGTCGGGATCTGTGCTGACAGCTCAGAGCCTGGAGCCTGCTTCAGATACTGTGTCTCCCTCTCTGCCCCTTCCCCACTTGTGCTCACTCTCTCAAAAGTAAAAATTTTAAATAAATAAATAAAAAGACACAATTAAGTCGAAATTAAATGGATTAAAATGATATATCACACAAATAGTAAGCATACAAAGGCATAAATGGCTATATTTATAGCAGACAAAACAGACTTCTCAGTGAAACTATTAACAGATAAAGAGGGCCAATTTAAAAAGATTAAAAGAGGGGCGCCTGGGTGGCTCAGTTGGTTAAAAGTCCGACTTCAGCTCAGGTCATGATCTTGTGGTCCGTCAGTTCGAGCCCCGTGTCGGGCTTTGGGCTGATGGCTCAGAGCCTGGAGCCTGCTTCCGATTCTGTGTCTCCCTCTCTCTCTGCCCCTCCCCCGTTCATGCTCTGTCTCTCTCCATCTCAAAAATAAACAAACATTAAAAAAAATTTTTTTTAAAGATTAAAAGATTAATTCATCAGGAAGACAAAACATTCATAAACATTTATGCACCTAAAACAGAGCTCTAAAGTATAAGAAGCAAACGTGGAAAGAATTAAGGAGAAATATAAACAATTCCACAATCATAATTGATTTTCACATCCTTCTCTAGGCAGCTGATAAAACAGCTAGACAGAACGTTAGTAAAGACCCTGTTAACTAACTGGTATTTAAATTAAAATTTTTAAAAAAGGAAAAATTAGTAAGCACATATATCACCTAAAGAACATTATAAAACATCTTGACCTAATTGGTGTTTATAGAACACTAACTCTAGGGGCGCCTGGGTGGCTCAGTCAGTTAAGCATCCGACTTCAGCTCAGGTCATGATCTTGTGGTTCAGGAGTTCGAGCCCCACGTTGGGCTCTGTGCTGACAGCTCAGAGCCTGGAGCCTGCTTCGGATTCTGTGTCCCTCTCTCTCTGCTCCTCCCCTGTTCGCGCTCTGTCTCGCTCTCTTTCAAAAATAAATCAAAACATTTAAAAAAAACCCAGTATCTATGAAAGGAAGGAGGAAATGCAGGATTGGACAAAGGACGAAGTTTACATACATTGCAGGCCCAACAAAGCTTCTGCGAACCTGGTGAAGAGCTCTGAAGTGAGTGTTTTTCCCACTCACTGTATTAGGCCTCTGGACCCCCATCTTGCTCATTCACCAGATGCAGGCTGCACTGCAAAGGGCATGACCTTGGGTGAGGCAGCTCTCTGTAACGGAGTCCTAGTTCTAAGTAGCTGACAGCTAGAAGTTGTCTTCTTAGTGCACTCCCCCCAGCCAAACATCAAGTCCTTCCTTAAAGAAGAGTCTGGATATGCAACTTTATGTCTATCATACTACTTCCCTTGCTCTGTTTAGATATACTGGTTTTTATATATCGGTGAAGTAATTCCTCCAGAATTCCTGAGTCCCTCTTTGCCTGTGGGGAGAAGTCAGAAGGGAGAGATTAGTGGGATAAACCACAGCTCCTGCTGCTATAGTGGTCCCAGGGTTATAGTAGATAACTCATCACCTCACTTCTCCAATATCCATTTGCAGCGACCTCTGCTGACCTAAGACACTGGCCATAATGCCCTTCTCAGACCTGAACCTGTACATTTACAGTCACAGTTGGGCCAGAGGTACTAAGTGGATCACTGAGTTCTATGTTTTCTTCCCTGCACACATTGTGTGATAGCCCACTTTCTACTGATATCGGGGTTATTTACCTCTTCTGAAATAGTGCTGCCTCCTTTTGCCTACTGGTTGTTTGCACACAAAGAGCTGAGAGTATTTACGCATCAACCTGAAGTCCTTGTAGGGGATGCTGATGTAACAGTGGTGGGTGCCATGAGCTTGCTTATGCCGGCCGTTGCTGAATGTACCACTTCCACCTTAAAATGGATGTTTTCTAAACCCACTTAATTCATGATTTGATGGTTTTGACAGGTTCTACCTCATAATGGGTAGTTCTGGTGGAGTAGTCATTTAGTGTCCCATGGGCATGCATTCTGTTTTTACCAGGATGCAATAGTATGCAAGGAGATGTTTTACAAAAGCATCTAATTGTCCACTGCAGATGGCCTGGCCTTGCTTCAAAACTCCAGGAGCTTATGGTGTTCTCCTATTGGGGCTTGCCACAAACTCCACATGTCATCTCTGCCCACCACTGGCACTACCGATACCAAGGGTTAAATAGACATCAGCTGAGTATGTATGTGGCAGTCTATTTCTGGACTCTCTGTTC
This sequence comes from Panthera uncia, assembly GCF_023721935.1. Lineage (NCBI taxonomy): Eukaryota > Metazoa > Chordata > Mammalia > Carnivora > Felidae > Panthera > Panthera uncia. Next base: position 71,045,498 of record NC_064807.1, on the reverse strand, counting down.
CATTTATCTATTGATTTACTTTCATGCCAATATTACCTTGCATTGATTCCTGTAAACCAATAGTAAGTTTTGAAGTCAGGTAAAGAAAGTAAGCCCTCCCACTTTGTTTTTCTTTTCTTTTTTTAAAGTTTATTTATTTATTTTGAGAGAGAGAGTAGGGAGGGGCAGAGTGGGGAGAGAGAATCCCAAGCAGGCTCCATGCTGTCAGCACAAAGGCTAATGTGGGTCTTGAACTCATGAACTACGAGAGCATGACCTGAGCCAATATCAAGAGTCGGACGCTTTAGCGACTGAGCCACACAGGCGTCCCTGTTTTTCTTTTTTCAAGTTGTTTTGGCACATATTCAATTTGAGAGTATTGCTAGATTGTCTGCCACCCATCTATGCATATGGGTGAATAATTCCATACTTGATTTTTTTCATATTGGATACTATCAACTTAAAATTTTATCAATATGGGGGTGCCTGGGTGGCTCAGTCGGTTGAGTGTCTGACTTTAGCTCAGGTCATGATCTCACAGTTCATGAGTTCAAGCCCCGCATCAGGCTGTGTGCTGACAGCTCGGGGCCTGGAACCTGCTTCCAATTCTGTGTCTCCCTCTCTCTCTGTCCCTCTCCCCCTCAGGCTCTGTCTCTTTCTCTCAAAAATAAATAAACGTTAAAAAAATTAAAAAAAATTTTTTTATCAATATGGAAAAGTTCATTGTTTAATTTACATATCTTTAATTATTATTGAGGTACCAGCCTGTTTTTCTATTGGGTTTTTGATCTGTGTCTTTATAGTTGTCTGAAGACATATGTGTCTCAGGACATAATTCAGTCCTTGACCTGCTTAAATTATTTTGTATATTAAAAATACCAGCTTGTAACCTGATTCATCATCTTTCTCTCCTTTAATATACAAGCTTCTTGAAAATTGGTATTACCTTGGTGTTTCTACTTCCTCAGTCCACATTTATATTTCAGTAGAATTCCGTAGGGCTCTGTCTTCATCATTACTGTGAGACAATTTCTAAAAAGGCCATCTTACACTTATCAAATCCAAGGGACATTTTTTTTCCTTATCGTAGTGGATTTTTGGTTGCATCTGACATTTAATGCTTCCCTCTTCTTGAAATATTTTGCTGTTAGTTCCTCTGACACCATTCCCCCTTGATCCTCTTCTCTCTCCCTCTCTCCTCCGTTCCCATCATCAAGCCCTCTTTCTCTTATCCCTCACCACTTGGAATTTTCCAGGGCTCCATCCTTGGTGTCTTGTTTTTTCCATTGTATGTGCTTTCCCTGATTGATTGCATATCCTTTCTAGAATAATCTATAAGAACCACCAGTTTTAGATGTATTTTTATTGTATTTGATTGACTGAAGGCAATATTTGGCTTATAAATTCATATCAAAGTAAGAGGCTATCACACATCTGCACACGTTTGCTGCACAGAAGATTCTACACGTTTTTTTCCTCCTGTGCATAATGCCATTTCTATGGATTGTCTGGCCCATGTTTCCTCTCACCTTATAAGCCACCTGAGAGTAGAGACTACTCAGAACTCCCCCCCTCCCCCATCCCCCCCCACACATACAGCATGAATAACTTGGAGTATTTGGGCAGTAAGAATTATTTTTATTGTTTAAGCAAGATGAAGTGTCATAAGCTAATGAGAGTAACATAAGAATTCACAAGAAAGTATTCTTAATGTATATGTGTATGACTATAAAGCAAGAAAGTACACTTATTTGGCTTATGAAATAAAATAAAACATCTTTCATAATTTTGTCTATCTATTCTGCTCTGTCTTGTGTATCTCTGTTCCTATCTCTAGGGTGATCACACATCACAGATTGTTCAGGAGAGGCTTTATGTCCCATGTCCAGATATAGTGACTAATTGCACCTCTTTTCACTGTCAAAGCTGTCCTGGTTTGAATGACAAGTTACATTGATAATTATATTAATTATATTTGCCTCTTTACCAAAAGAAATTAATTGATATTCAAAAGACATTCATTAAAGCGTAGTGTAGCGTAGTCAGTTAGGAGCATAAGCTCTCAGTCAGACTTTGGGAGTTTACATCGTGGCTGCACCACTAACAAGCTGTGTGACCTTTTGGTGCCTGAAGTTCCTTTTCTGTATAAGGGGATAATAATGGTTTCTCCCTCAGCATGAAATTGGATCAGGGGTCAGCAAACTTTTTTCTGTGAAGGAATAAACAGCAAATATTTTAGACTTGGTGGGCCATATGGTTCTTGTCACAACTACTCAACAGTGTCATTATAGCACAAAAGCAACCATAGACAATATCTAAATGAATGAGCATTATGGTGTTCCAATAAAACTTTATCAAAACAGACAGCAGGCCAGATTTGCCTAAGTGTTGTAGATTGAAGACCCCTGCGTTATTTAAACATGTAAAAAACTATTAATTTAGGACCTCACAAGGCACGAGACTCCCCTGATTTTTGGCATGGAATCTCCCCCCAAAATAGGAGTGTGTGGGTATTCCTAACATAGGGAGCCATCTGAGCAAAGATGTAGAGGTGGGATCACTTTGCTCTCAGGTATGTGAGAAGTGGTATATATCTGCTGTTCTGTTGACACTTTCCTTCTTAATCTTGTTTTCCTGACAAACTCCATCCCACACCCCCACCACCACTACCACTCCAGTCCCTGACCAAGTTATTTACCTCTCACTGTGCCCTACAGCACCAGTCATGCCTCTATCAGGTCACTAGTCACACTACATTGTCACTATCAGATTCTGAGCTCGTTCCTTGCATTACCAAGCAAGACAATAACGAATTGTGTGAGTGAAGGAATGAATGAGCTTTACACTATGGTGGGACTCAATAGACATAAATATGTTTTTAACAAAAAAGGGAAAACTAGGCTGATACTGACACAGGCTTGCCCTGAGTAGCTGTCAGACAAAAGGGGAGAAAAGACAAACACTGGAAATCCCAGTTCTTGGCAATGATGACTGTCATAGTAGAAGGCATATGCAGCTGTGCCCATGAAAAGGCACAGATGCCAGGGGACTCTGGGAAAAAACTTAAAACAGGATATTGGCTCCCAGTTTTGAAGCAGGAATAGAAGTTTTCCCGACATATGGTTGGGAAGGACATTCCAGAAGCATCATGGCCACTGTATATGACTTTAAAGAGCTGAGTGAACCCCAAGAATTAATCCATAGTGTCTTTAGGCATTAGTTAGGGCTGGATATTCTGTAGTGATGTTCAAAGACAGACTAAGACATACTAAAATTTTTAAGTTTATTTGAGCAAAAACTCTCTAATTGGGCAGCACCAAACCACAAGGGGTAAGAAGTGCTCCACTGACAAGAGCTAGAGGCAAGACTTTTACAGAGAAGTCGCAGAAGCAAAGCAAGGAAATTATTTGATTGCCTATAGTTTAAACAGTTGTCTTATTTGGGAAAGCCTCATTTGTGATTGGTTGGCCTTAGGTTTTGATTTCGTAACCTTGAGGCATTTACAGGCTTAGGTTTTGGTTTGCTTGGGAGGGTTGCTAAGGCATTCGAACCACCTAAGTCTAATAGTCTCCTTGTTTAATTAATTTAACAGTAATAACACTATTACATGGTATTTATTATTTTTTAAAAACTGCGCAGATTCTGAAGTGCTTTCAGCAAACATTGAAACACCCAAATGAATATTTCACAACCTTCCTCTTCTTGACAAATGAGAGAACTGAGGGAAAGCAGCTGGCCCAAAGCCACAGAGCAAGTTCAAGACCAGGTTGAGAGGAGGTTTCAGGGGTTTGGGATTATCCTTCAGAGTTTATCCTCAAACACTTCCCCTCTGCTGCCATCTGAGGTGTCTTTAGCAGTGGCTGAGTTTTCCCATCCCAATCTGGGACAGCATTCCCAGGAGGGGAACATTTGAATTCCATTTTCCAGGATGACTGGCTGGAGGTCACCAGATGAAAGCATTCTGACTTTCCCTCTCCCAGTGCTCGGTCTCAGGGAGAATACTGCTCCATCCTGACTTTTCCACCCCAATTGAAACCTAAATTAAATAACCTACCTCAGTAAGCATATTTTATCATTATTTTACCTAATATTGGGGAAGTGAGGCAATGTGTTGTAGATCAACTGACTCTGGCTGAGCCTCACGCTCCTCTTTGGCTTAATAACGGGAGCGGCTTCTCCTATTCCCCCACCCCACTTCCCCATCTTTATTTGCACCTTGCACTGCGTGTCTCTTTTCTACACATCTTAGCGGGAGCGGTTCCCTGACTCTATCCTCAGAAACCTGGGATTCTTTGTTGCTCCCGCATTGTCCCAGTACATCTTTTCTGTAGCTCCCGTATTCCACTTCTACCTTGCCTTGCTCTCAGGATTCTCTGCTGTACGGAACTAACACCTACTCGAAATATGGCGCCTCCCGTTCCGTCACACTCTCCGCTCACTAGGCGCAGCCATATTAATCTTCCTGGCTCAGCCCGACTAAACACCTGGAAAGTCTCGCGATAGAAGCAGGTCGAGGGCTGCGCCTGCTTCCGCCGTTAACACCGGAGAGTCCGCAGCCCTCACGGTGGGAGGGGGTGGCCTTGTCGCTCAGCTGAGGTCCCCGCAGGAGAGGCTGGGAGTTGAGGGGTCCGGTTCACAGAAAACGAGGTTTCAGTCACTGGCTGCGGTATTGGGAGTAAGGGCATCATGTTTGATCAGCGATTGAGCATCTCTAGCGGTCCGTAATTTTCGGTCTTTGGTTAGTAATTAAGCGGGCCTGCCCCAAATCACGATTGCCGCCCGGTATAGGTTGGTATTTAGTGATCCTGCTGGTAGTAGTGGACTCTGAGGAGGGTCAGCGACTGATTGGGAATTTGTGGGACTAGTGATGGAGCGTGTCTTTGTGATTCTGAGTCCCTCAGGCTGGGGTCACATAGAAATCAATGATTGGGCCCTGAAGACAGATATCCGTCTTTAGGGTTATGTTAGGTCAATGTGTGGGGGGCTGTATTGGGCAGCTGTTAGGAGCTTGTGTGATAGCTTAGGGAGCAGATGGTTTGCGACTAGTGATTGGGGCTCCAGCCCTGAATTGTAACGGTTTGCATTCAGGCTGCATTCCACACGCATATTGTGCTGGGTTTTCTTGCATGGGTTTATGCCTGTAAGGATGTGAGGGTCAGGGAGAGTTCCCATCTTTCCCCCAAAGGTTTTGTTTCCACTCTTGGATCTATCTGGTCAATAGACTTGAGGCAGTTTATATTCTCTGCTACTGTCTTGTAGCTAGCTAAGTACTTCAAGCCAAAGCCTCTCAAAAACCCTCTCTCAAAGCTCCTTTGCTTTCTCCCTGTCTTCTTTCAATGCATGTGCTCTCTCTGGACAGTTTCAACCACACTCATTGCATCACCTTCCACCTTGAAAGCCATGACTTGCCAATCTATAGCACCAGCCTAGACATTTCTAATAAGCTCCAGACTCACAGTAGCCAGCTGTCTCCTACACATCTCTGTGGGGTTCACTCACAGAACCTCAATCTTAACATGATAGAAATAGAATATATCTTCTTAGTTCTCCATACTTCACCTGCTCATCCTACTATGTTCATCATCATGAAGAGTCACCCTTACTTCAGATGGCCATAGTAAAAATCCTGTAGACATCTAGTTTTCTCCCCAGACTTCTTCTCCCCATGTCCAATCAATCTTATGATCATGGTGATTTAGCCTCCCTGACATCTCTCCAGTTTGTCCTCCCCATTCCCACTGCTGTGGTCCTAGTTCAGACTGCATCTTCCCTTGCCCTAAATTTGTATCAGGAAGCCCTTGTAGCAGAGTGTTGCAAACTAAGGGAAAGTCAGAGGAAGGAATGGCTGATTCTATCCAGGGAAGGCTTTTTAGAGGAGGTGACATTTGAACTGAGCCTATACATTTGAAGTGGTCCTATAAGTCTATTGATGACAGTGACTGTTACGGCTTATTAAATGTATCAAGCTAGTGAATTGTGCCCTTTAGGACTTCATTGATAACAGTTTGGGTTAAGAGGTCAGTAGGACAATAGCTGCTAAAAATAACAATCTTTTTTTTTTTTTTAATTTAAAAAGTAGCCGTTTATTTTAGAAAAACTGGAAAATGAAAATGCTAAATACAAGTCAATAGAAATCACTTTTAATCCTACCACCAAAGGTAACCATAACATTTTGATGTATGTCCTTTCAGACATATTTTTGTTCCTTTCAAATATATTTCTTTTCAGTATATATATTGTTTTATAACCTATTTTTTTTTTGCTTTGTAATACAACAAGAACATTTTTCCAAGTCTGTAAATTCTTCTCTAAGATACTTTAATGATTGTCTAGTATTCTGTCCTTCCATAACTGATTTAACCAGTCCCTATTGTTGAACATCTAGGTAGTGATAAAGCAGCATTGTGATGAATATCCTTGCATATATATCTTTATGTGTGCCCATGCTTTTTTTTTTTTTTTTTTAGGATAAATATCTAATTATAGATTTATGGGGCCAAAGGAGGAGGAGAAACTTTTTAAGTGTATAAAGGAATACACATTCACAAAGGTAAAACATACCGTGACCTGACCTTTTCAGAACTGTAAGTTAATAAGTTGATGTTATCACAACATAATCTTTTGTGGTCTCTCTGAAAGACACTTTTGAAAGGGGCAGGAATTCACAGGGCAGGCCCAGACTCTTAAGGTGGTCTTCTTTTTATCCCCTCCCTGCTCATCCCAGCTCTGTCTTTACAGATACCTGTGCCTTCTGAAGAGCAACAGAAAATGACCAAGTCTCAGGTGAGTGAGTTATTTATACCCCATTTTGTTTTCCATTGTATTTGAGGCAGTTTAAAAGAATTAATTCAATTAAATGAAAAAAAAATGTTAATAGAAATCAGGAAAAATAAAATAGAAGGTCTAGACCAAGGAAATGCAAAATATAGTGATACAAGTTATAGGATCTTTTTCATAGTTCATTAAAGTTGAGCATATCCTCTGCAAAGATATGATTTACATTACACATGATGATATTTTCTTGAGGCAATGAAAGCATTTTTGTCACTTAGGTTTAAAGTTATTCTCTTGATGGGTCTGCATACATATGATATAGTAGGCAGTATCCTTAACACTTAACCAACCCTTGATAAATTCTGTAGGAGGCTTCTCCAGAGCTATTTCTTAAACCGTCTCTCAAAATAACAATAGGGCATAATAACAAGGCATAATCCAATTTGAAGGCAGTAAAATCATGGGGCCCAAGTACATAGCTGCCAAAAAATTTACCTTGATCCACAAATTAAAGGTTGTAAAATTGGTCCAAGGAATTAACATTATTAAAGATCATAATAGTATCAATTTTAATTTGCAGTTTTTAACCAATAAATAATCAAATATTTTTCCTTTAAAATGCAATAGGTTGAGACCCTCAAAGTGTATATCAAGTGAGTATGCTTCATGGATAGTGGAAATCAAGTGAATTTGCTCATTTCTGTTGGTTTATTGCTCAGCTAAACACTGCTAGCAAACATCTTAATGGTTATGATTGTCATATGGTTTTAAATGTTTTTATTTGAAGGTATATATTATTGAATTTTTATCTGTAATGTTCCATTGGTTATACCCACCATGTAGCACACAGTTTGAGTGAGTATAGTCGTCTTCAAAGTGGGGAGCATCCATTCCTAGAAGATGTGCAAGATGATGCATTGGGGTATGGGGAGAAAAGAGAATTATGTACATATATTCTTAATGTCATAATATCTCAGTGTTGAAGTGTTTATATATAATTTATGGGGTTTTTTTTTGAAAAAGGTATATATTATTGATGTACGTGCTTGTTTTTAACTGAAAAATATCAAGAGTCACCTCATTAGAACAAAAGACACTCCTATCACCCAAGAAATTCTGAGGATTTTAGGAGCCCTGTGTCAAGAACCAGAGTCAAAGACCAAATACGAGAACAAAAGATGCTTATCACACCTTTATTGCTTAGGAAATTACAAAAGTTTTAGGAATTCTGACTAGGAGCCAGGGATGAAGACCAAAATATATATTTCTTATTGTATCACAGTATCCAGTGTCTGATTTTAAAAGTCTGGGGGCTACTGGGTTATGTACCTGTAATTCTGCACCCAATTCTAATGTGTGGGGGTTCTTTCCTATACCACCGAGCAATCTGCTGACACCAGCTGGCTGTCCTACAATTCAGCTCAATTTTGACACTACCTGATGAAGTTTGGGGGTGATGGTGGGGTGGTCTGGAGCCAATGGCCAAGAAAGAATTCTTGAAGATGTCTTTGGTGCAAAAAGGTGATCTTATCAAAGCATTGGAACAGGGCCTGTGGGTAGAAAGAGCTGCACTGGGGTCATGACAGGTAACTCATTATATGCCCTCAGGTTGGGAGAGGATCAGGGTAGAGTAAGTCTCTAAGGAATTTTGGAAGCAAGGTTCCAGGACCTTGAGGGGCTAGCTGTTGCTAGGGAAGTGCCATTTATTACTGTGTAATAAAACCACAGTCATGAGACCCTTCCGATATATATCAGGGGGCCATAAGCTTGGAGTATGATTGCCAGCATATATTTTGGGGCAGTTGAGATGAAGGAAGTAGACTTACAGGATCCTCGAGGTTGGGATAATGTTAACTAATGTTCTCTTTTGCCCCCAGCAAAGGGTCATCCTTGAGGCAGCTGAGCTTCTAGAGGGAGGTCACTCTGCTAGTCTCAAGGACTTGTCAGTGGGCTATAGGCAGTAAGGGAATTTTTCATTTGCCTTAGTTTCCCACATTACCATGGCAAGCACTTAAACCCCTTTCCTTTGTTCTTGGGTAGCTAGCAGTGTCCAAGAATATCACACGTATTCCACTGGATGGGAGGGATGGTGTGCCAGCCTGTATTTTGCCCCCAGCTTGCCGCATGCTCCCTCATCACTACCCACCTAGAGGTAGTATCAGATACTATAGGTCAAGGGCTCCCACAAGACTGCCCTTCACTTCAGATTCTGATCGGTAGAGAAAAATCTGTTATAAGATGGCCGACAGGACTGTTAGAAAAATTCCAGTCCCTGACCAAAGACTCCCCTTCCAGGTTCTTCTTCCTACTCTGCTTGCCGCACACATGCACCAGATTAGTACTAATGCGGAATGTGGAAGTAACAGACTATAAATTGTTCCCCCCGTTCACTCAGGGCTCAGACCTCTGGAGAGTGATCTCCTGTAGCGTGTTGGTGTGAAATAAACCTCCTGCCTTTCAAGATCTCTGAGTGCCATTTGGTTCTTCTGCTGGGTGATCCAGACCAGGTTCCATTACACGGTCACTAGTCTTAAGTTGTTACCTCTGCTTCTGACTGACTAGCTATAAACAGAGGTTCCCACAACCCCCTCCTTTGGTTTTATTAATTTGCTAGAGTGGCTCATAATTAGGACTCAGAAAACCAATTTACCCACTAGATTGCCAGTTTATTACAAAGGATATTAAAGGATACAAATCAACAGTCAGATGAAGACATATATAAGACAGAGTCCTGAACAAAGGAGAATGGAGTTGAAGGCCTGGCACGTGGAAGCATTCTGGTTCATGAACTTGGAGGTTCTCTGAATTCTCTCCACTTGGGTCTTTGTGGAGGCTTTATTAGGTGGGCATGATTGATTAAATCATTGGCCATTGGTGATCCATTGAACCTCCCAACTCCACCTCCCTCTCCAAAAATCAGGAGTAGGACTGGAAGTTTCAATTCTCTATTCTTGGTTGGCTCCCCTGGTGACCAGCCACCCTCTCCTTAGGTGCCCCCCCCCCCCCCCCCCCGCAAGCCATCTCATTAACATAATAAGAGAACTTTATCGCTTTCAGCACAGGAAATTCCAAGGGTTTTAATTTTTTTTATGTTTATTTATTTTTGAGAGAGAGGGAGACACAGAATCCAAAGAAGGCTCCAGGCTCTGAGCTGTCAGCACAGAGCCTGACTCGGGGCTCGAACCCACGAACCATGAGACCATGGTTAGCCGAAGTCGGATGCTTGACCACCGACGTAGCCACCCAGGCACCCCTCCAAGGGTTTTAGGAGCTCTATGCTAGGAACTACAAAGACCAAATATAAATTTCTTATTATAAATCACATTATCACCGTACTTTTGGTACTGTAACCGAACTAACATGAGTTTGCTCCTTGGTGAGTCAGAGATAGAAACTACACCAGGTAGAGTTATTGCACAAAGGAAACTTATTTGCAGTAAATAAGGAGATCCCAGGGAATAACTTCCAAAGCTGTGACACCCTGAGCAGGGGTGTGTGGGCTCTTTTTATTTAGGGTTTAGGATGAATATTGAGAAAGTGGAGCTTTGCCATTGCACGTAAAGGCAGGCAGAAGTTTGTAGAGGCGTACTTAGAAAACATGCCTATGCATGCGTCATATGTTAACCTCGAGGAAGCTTGTGCTTCTTTTAGGGCAGACACTTTAACATTATAATGGGGAGGTCAGACAAGGGTAAGGGGCTGTGGGCAAGCTCTGAGAGCCAGTAAAAACTGGATGGGGTCTTGGGTTCCTTACCTTGGGTAAGAAATTCAGGGCCTTGCTTACTTTTGAAACAGCACTGGGAGTTTTACCATTGATTTACGGTTAGGCTGTTTCCTAGCCTGGTAGAGACTGTTGGTTTTCTGCATTCCCTTTGTTCCCTTAAAATCCTTAACTACTGAGGTTTTTGCATTTAATTCTAACCTTAGGAAACTCTGCAAGAAATGTGCACAGGCAAGTAGAACCCAGAGGGCGTAGAACGAGGGAAAACAGTTGGGGGCCTAAAATGACTTCTCACAGAAGCTCTGTCTTGTCTTTTTCTGGGGACCTTTAACTCCTTCTGCTTCCAGTACCAGCGTATCTCCTCATTTCCGGACATCGTTTTCCTCTATCCCATCTCAACCAACTTCCATAGTCCTATTCTAGATATATAATCACCAATAACTGTACCTCCAAGCATTTCATTCTGGCCATTATTTCTGTTTCTGGTTTGTTTACGGTAGTACCTTGACTCCAGTAATTTTCCACTTTCATCCAAAGCTCTGATCCATTGATCCTCCACTTTTTCAGTGTCCTTTACACCCCACTCCCTACTTCTTACTTCTCGCTTTTCTCAGCTTGAATTCCATGCCTCATGGTTTTTATCTGAGCCACCGTCATCCCACTATAATCTAATTGCCTAGTCATTATTGCCACTTGGCCAGATCTACAAGATCTATTATAATAGGCTATCTCAAAGTTAATTTGGACCAATAGAATTTTTATGGTAAAATCCATATAACATAAAATTTTCCATTTTAATTATTTTTAAGTGTGCAATTCAGTAGTATTAATTATGTTCACAATTTGTGAATCCATCACCATTATTTCCAAAACTTTTTCATCACTCCAAACAGAAACTCTGTACCCATTGAGCAATAACTCACTTTTCTACCTTACCCCCACAGCCCTCGGTCACCTCAAAACTACTTCTGGCTCTGTGAGTTTGCTTATTCTAGATATTTCATATAATTGGAGAGGGGGAGACACAGAATCCGAAGCAGGCTCCAGGCTCTGAGCTGTCAGCACAGAGCCTGACATGAGGCTCCAACTCCCATGAGATCATGACCTGAGCCAAAGTCGGGTGCTTAGCCGACTGAGCCACCCAGGCACCCCTGTTCTCTAGAGTATTTTAAAGCAAATCTCATGTATGGCATTTCATCAGTATATACTTGTTTTACAGATTTTTGTTGTCTTCATTTTATGAACTGATACTGGTTTTCCCTATAGTGGTTTCCTTTTAAAATCATGAATTTAAGTCAAAAAGTTGAATTGAAACTCTTAAGTCAGTAATAGTGCAAGTGACATGCAGATATGTAAAAATTGTGAAAGCAGCGTATGAATAAATGATTTCTGAGAGCATTATTCTGAAGTACTTAAAATTCCTTGAGTTTGCCATGTTCTTTTTCATGTCGCCATAGCTTTTTTCATACGCCTTTCTCCATCTAGAATGATCTTTCTTCCTCTTCCATATCTTACTGGAGTTTACGCCATTCATTTTTTACATTTCAAAAAGTTATTTTATCTTTACTTTTTTTAAAATTATTTTTACATTTTTCATTATTCATTTTGCCTAACTACATCTTCTACAAAGCCCAACTCAACCTCCCAAAGTAGAATCATTCTTTCTTTCCTATTTGTATTGTAACTTATTTAACACCCTGTAGCTTTTATATATTTACTTGTTTGCCTCCATCTACTAGTCTGTAAACTTCCTGTCTTTTGTTCATACTAGTATTCTGAGCACCAAATAATGCTGGCTGTGTGGTTGCCTAGTAAGTGCTTATTGATGGAAAGAGAGGATGAATGGTTCTCCATAGCAAAGGTTTCCTAATAGGTGTTCTGCTTCTCCCACATAGTAAAACTGGCCTCATAGTATAAACATCTTTAATTTATTAAGATGGACTCTGCATGATTAAAACAGCAGTGACTCCTGGTACATGCTTTACACATCACCTAGCGTTTTTCACTTTAGATTGAACAGGAACGTCCTGTACAGAGATTTGTGTCATTCAAGGATGTGACTGTGGACTTCACTTGGGAGGAGTGGCAACAGCTGGATTCTGCTCAAAGAAACCTATACAGGGATGTGATGCTGGAGAACTATAGCAACCTTGTCTCAGTGGGTAAGTGTCATAGACTCTGAGTCTAAAGTTCTTTCTTGGCCAGCAAGAAAGCGGAGACAGGATTAAAATATGAGAGATGGCTAATGTCCGGGAAAAGACAAGAGCCCCAAATAAGGGACCTTGCTCCATATTTATTAAGATCAGAAGGCTTACAAATGTGATGGGCATGCATGAAGAGACAATGAATCTGTGAACATTAACTCATGGGCATGAAGGAAAGGGGGTTTTGAAGATATACGGTGTTTGGGACTTTGGCTCAATATAAAACAAAATCCTGGCACCAGGCAGATGGGCCGATGGTTGTTAACAGCAGACAGGAGGCGCTGTGTCTGTTTCTCTTAGCTAGCCCAGGGCATAAGACAGAGCACCTCAGGGTTAACAAGGCACCTTTCTTTTGTTAATCAGCTCCCTTCTGGGCAGCATCACCTGCAGCACAGCAGTCTATAGCCCTATTTACCTGTTTACCTAATTTGGTCCTTCCTGTGAAAGCAGCTTTCTGCCATAGTACTAAATTGGGGGTGCTTTTTCCCTGAATACCTAATCTTGCTTACCTCATATACCTTTGTATAGGGGGTTTTTGCCCCCCTTTCTATTCTGGGGGCATTTGCCCCCCCCCCCCGCCCCCGCTTTATTCTGGGGGCCTAATCTTGTTTACCCAAGCTTGGGTGTGAGCATCCCATGGCTTTGTAATTCTTTATGCCTTGTTAGCCCATCAGTACAGGCTCAGGGAATTCCTAAGCTTATTCCTCACAGGTAAGGACATCACTCAGAGGGTACTAGGGACTAATTACCTATTGCTATGTAACAATCACTTCAAAATTTAGTAGCTTAAAACAAACAATTTTTACTAACAATTTCTGTAGGTCAGGAATTTGGAAGGGCTTAGCTGGGTGGTTCTGGCATGTGGTCCCCTATGGTTGTAATCAGATATTAGCAGGGACTGCAGTCATCTGAAGGCTTGACTGACAGAGTAGGATCCATTTCTTTTCTTTACTTTTTTTTTTTTTAAAGAAGTTGCAATTTATTTATTTTTAATTAAAAAATTGTTTATGTTTATTTATTTGTTTTTTTAAATATGTAATTTATTGTCAAATTGGTTTCCATATAACACCCAGTGCTCATCCCAACAGGTGCCCTCCTCAATGCCCATCACCCACCCTCCCCTCCCTTCCACCCCCCATCAACTCTCAGTTTGTTCTCAGTTTTCAAGAGTCTCTTATGTTTTGGCTCCCTCCCTCTCTAACCTTTTTTTTTTTTTTTTTTTTTTTTT